>NW_028319016.1:600000-820000 GCF_062004578.1 Staurois parvus
GTTCGCACATCGCTGAGCAAAGTCGCAAAATCGTTTTCAGTGTCTGATGAGGAATTTCCCCCACGAATCATTATCACTCAATTCTGCAAGTGGTTCTGATTTACTATCGCTGTTCTCTAGCCGGTCTAAAACCGCTTATGACGTAAAGGGATGCTTTTTGGACGCCATGGACGTTTCTCAGTTTCCAGGCAGAAAGAACAGTCAAAATGCAGGCAGGGCGCCGGACAAAGCACTCGGGACAAAATGTATGTGAAATGCATTGAAACACCAATGACAGCAAAAATGACATTTTTTAAAAATGTCAAATTTCCTGCCGGAACAGTCACAGGGACCGGAACACGGAAGCCGGATGCCGGCATCGGCTGGAGGAGATGGCCGGGGACGCTGCAGGGGACACATCGCGGGAGCGAAGGACAAGGTAAGTGCTGCAGGGACCCCCTGAGCAACGCCGCATGGTAAGCCTGAGTGTAGATCGGGGTTACCGCTCTTGGTACTGAAATTTTACCCCGAGCTACACTCGGGAACACCGCTAAGGAGGTTAAACACACCCTGTATGTGTATAATACTTATAATGTTTTCTCCCCTTCAGGGCTCTGCTTCTCTGGAGCAATCTCTTAGTAAAACACAGGATAGAATCGGCTCTCTGCATGTGACACAGATGAAGTTGCGGGATGATCAAGAGAACAAGCTGTGGGGGGAGCGCCTTGACCGGGCCGCCGCCAGACTGCGAACGAAGAGCGCCAAGGGGCGGAGAGAGAGGCTGTGCTTGTGAGCGGGGAGGCAGCCAAGAAGATATTTCACTTCAACCAACAGCAACAAGGATGATGTGATATAATAAAAGCTATGATTAATGAGAAACTCCGCAGAAAACATTTTTGAAGGTTCACATGTTTATGGTGGCTGAACATTGAGATTTTTTTCAGCTTAGGCACCCCAAAGTGAGTGCGAACCCCGACTGTGCAGGATCAGCTGGTGTAGAGCTTTGTGCTAAAGAACAAAGTGTTAGCATTATGGGTGGAGAGGGGAGAAGAATCCTAAATAGAGTAGGAAATGGACACCTAATTATACTGTGTACCCCCCCCCCCCCCCAATTAGATTCAATTTCAGAAAATTTGAATTCAAATTTAATCTATTTGAATTTTGAAAGACGGTTATATTTTTTTCTGTTCCATTCTATTGTTTTTTCTATTCTATTATATTCTATTATTCAAAATTTGAATTTCAGAAGACAGTTATATTTTATTTTTTTCTATTCTATTGTTTTTTTCTATTATATTATTTTGTTCTATTCTTTTCCTTTCTATCCTAGTCTTTTCTATTCTAATTTATTCTATTCAAATTCAAATGTATTCTATTTGAAATTAAAATTTCTGAAGGCGGTTATATTCTTTCTGTTTTATTCTAGTCTATTGGTTTTTTTCTATTCCATTCTATTTTTTATATTCTATTCTCTTATTTTATTCATGTATTATTATTTATTTCAGGCACTTATATAGCGCCGTCAATTTACACAGCGCTTTACATACATATATAGTACATTCACATCACTCCCTAACCCTCAAGGGGTGTACAATCTAAGGTCCCTAACTCACATTCATACATACACATACTGGGGACAATTTAGACAGGAGCCAATTCACCTTCCAGCATGTCTTTGGAGTGTGGGAGGAAACCGGAGTACCCAGAGGAAACCCACACAGGCACAGAGAGAACATGCAAACTCCAGGCAGGTGGTGCTGTGGTTGAGATTCGAACCAATGACCCTAGTACTACCAGGCAAAAGTGCTAACTACTCAGCCACTGTGCTGACTATTCTATTAAATTATTTTATTTTTTATTATATTCCGTCCTTTTCTTTTCTATTCTAATATATTCCTTTATTTTCTATTTGATTTATTTTATATTCTTGTTTTTGAATTCAATTTTGTTTTCGAATTTGATTTCGTATTCAATTATGATTTGAATTTCTGGAGTAATCTTGTTTCGTTATTTTGGATTCATTTAAATTCGATAGCATTTTAATTTGAAGATTTGGATATATCCAAATAACGAAAAAGTAGTCCAAATTTCAATTCAGAATGAAACGAACTGCACGTCTAGTGAGTGGTGGAGCCAGAGGAGACACATATTTTATCACATCCGGATTCACAGCCATCCCTCCCCGGGTACTGTAGCCAATCAAGCACAGTCTGTGGAGGGCAGTGGGACATTTGGGGGTTTATTTACTAAAGCTGGAGAGTCCAAAATCAGACTCCCTTCTGCATAGAAACCAATCAGCTTCTAACCTCAGCTTGTTCAATGAAGCTTTGGCAATGAAACCTGGAAGCTGATTGGTTTCTATGCAGAAGGGAGTCTGATTTTGGACTCTCCAGCTTTAGTAAATAAACCCCTTGGGGTCCAATAGACCCCTGATATCTCCATAAAGAGGACCTATCACCAGCCCATGCTATCACATGGGGAGGGGGGGCTTATTGGCCCTCTTGTGATAGCGATAAAGCTAAATTATGCTCCAATTTTTCTTTTTCAATATTTTTATTAAAGAAATTTATGGAATACAACAGGCTCATGATACGCTCACACAGGGGCAGAGTGGAACAAAAGCATACAAAAGCAGTTACAAATCAGCAGGGTGTATTAACCAGGTAATGGAATGTCCAACGCAGGGGCAGACTGACAACTCATGGGGCCCCTGGGCAATAGGGATCCATGGGGCCCCTGTGTCCTTGCCCAAACTCAAAAAAGCCTATGAAAAAGGTACCAGGGGCATCTCATGGGGCCCCCTACTGACCCCGGGCCCTCGGGCAGTGCCCGAATTTCCAAATGGTCAGTCCGCTCCTGGTCCAACGGTCCCAAGGGGAAACGGTAAAAAACAGAACAAAGCCATATCAACAGCATTCCACCGTCTTACCGAAACAAAACAAAGAGGAAAAACTCCTACCGAGAAGTATCAACTCAAAATGGTAGCGAGACATAAAACGAATGAAAAAAAGAAGGTATAGAAAAATAAAAAGAAATAAAGAAGGGAGAAAAAATTAAGGAAAAAAGTAAGAATCACAGATCCAGGATAAAAAAATCCCATGTGAGGCAATGGCGTAACGTGCTGGTATGTAACGTAAATGTGTTAGATTGCAGCCCTGCAGTGGTGCGCTGTCGCTGCTAACAGGGCTTCCATCTTCACCCAGTCTTCCTCCCGGGTTCGCGGGATGCGGCATCTTGAATGGCCCAGCCGCGATGTCACACGCGATGTCACACGCCACGTCACAGTGCTCTGATGTCACGGCACAGGAATGCCATTCCTTCGGAGCGCATGCACTGACTGCCAAAAAAGAGTGAATATCTCTTAAACAGTGCACATTTAGGAGATCTTCATTTTATTCACAGGTAAACTTTATTACAAGCTCACCTGTAGGCAAAAAAAATCACAAAGCAGACTTTACTGCCCGCTTTAATTCTGCTTTTAGATTCTCATTGTCACATCTCAATAAAGTTGATTCAAACACACCATGGCACTACCGCCAAGCACACGGCTTTGCCAGCACTAAACATGCCTCCCACCGCACTAAGGGTACGGCCGCGGCCTCTTCAAAGATGGAAGCGTGGAACTGACGTTTGCAGCCGGCTCCCTTAACAAAGATGGCGCTCTATGCACCCTCTCCGTTCTTGATGCTGGGACGTCGGCTCTGCTAAGTGTGGGCACAACTGGCGGATGAGGCCTAAGCGGAAGTGTGGGCCCCTGTATAATCGAGCAGGAGACCCCGCCCCGGCCTCTTTCCGCTCTGAGCTCCGACCGGTTAGGACTGAGGTGTGCGGACACGTGAGTGATACATGAGGATCCCGGGGCTCCGGGCGGAGCGGGACGGGTGGGATGTGTGCGGGGGGACGCCGGGAGTGGAGGAGGGGGTCCGGGGACACACGTGGTGATGCGTGTAGAAGACTGACACGAGTCCTGTGCTGTCCAGCCTGCTCAGTCCGGGGCTGGGGGGTCAGGACAGGCCTGTGTGTGGGATGTGCTGGGAATGGGGTGAGCACATGGTTCTACACCAATAAAGAGAACCTGTCTCTTCTATGGCTTCTCCTGTACAGCACAGCCTCCCCTCACCATATTCCTGATCATGTGACATTGTGTGCCCCTCTGCCATGTGTCCAGTCCTCACCACCATGGAGGGATCTGGCTGTGTGTGTTGTCACCTGATCCGACAACCAGGCCCCCCGCCAGAACACAGATCAGTGCTCGCAGCCATTGGCTGTAGGCGCTGATCGGATGCTGGATTTTCAGCATATCCCTTCATCAAAAGCTATCCCTGTGACTGCCTTGTGTTGGACAGCCGGCTGTACACATCTGAATGTCAGCTGCCCAATCTTCAGCCCACCATACAGATGAACTCTGCTTAGCTCTCTTGTCTCCTCCCATGCTCGTCTCCAGAGCTTCCCCCATGCTCTGGAACTCTCTACCCCAATCTATCAGACTATCACATACTCTGCCCACTTTTAGGTGATCTCTCTTCAGGGAAGACTATCCAGCTAATAACCGAATGTTCTATTCCTTCTACCAGTCCACTGACCTGATATCCATCTACCACCCAAAACGTACTCTCCGCTCCTCACAAGACCACCTACTCTCTAGTTCCCTGGTCTCCTCCTCCCATGCCCATCTCTAGGACTTCTCCAGGGCTTCCCCCATCCTCTGGAACTCACTACCCCTATCCATCAGACTGTCACCTACACTCCTCACCTTTAGGCGCACCCTGAAAACCCACCTCTTCAGGGAAGCCAACCCCACCCTCACCTAACAGCCGATCTCCTCCGCTCTTCCCACCACTCCATCCCCCACAGCTGTTTCCTCCCGTACCACTCTCCCCTCTCTCCTAGATTGTAAGCTCCCAGGATCAGGCCCTCCTATCCCTCTTGTATTGAACTGTATTGTTGCTGTATTGTCTCCCGTTATATTGTATAATAATAATAATCCCCATCCCAGTCTGATCCCGCTAGGAAGTGTTCAAGCAGCCAAGACTATCTCTGCCCCGCAGTCGTGTGTAAACATGCCCATAGGGACTGATTACGATTGGCTGTGACGGCTTCCAATCAGCTGCCTCTCTGCGAAAAGCGATCCACCGCCTGTCAAGTGCCAAAGACATTTGCGTACTTTGGAGGTGCAATATGTGGGGGGAGGTGTTAAATTTTTTTGTCGCAGTCTACTTGTCCTAAGAATTCTAACCCAAACTGTAGTTGTTATACAGGATTTATATTATTATACAGGATTTATATCGCGCCAACAGTTTGCTCAGTGCTTTACAATATAAAGGGAGACAATACAGTAACAATACCGATCAATACAAGAGGAAGAGGAGGGCCCTGATCCTGGGAGCTTACAATCTTAAGAGACCACTTGTCCTCCAGAGGATTCCCCCTCCTTCCTGACCAGGCCAATAGTTACCATACGGCGCTGTGTTCGTTTAACTGACACTCGCGAGGTATTGCAACTCTGCACCCAAATGACATTTTTAAGTCCCCCCCCCCCCCCCCCCCCCCACAAATAGAGTTTTATTTTGCTGATGTTTGATCACCTGTGCGTATTTTATTTTTTGAGCCATAAACGAAAAAAGGCCGGCCATTTTGAAAAATAAAAACTATTTTTGACCGTTTGCTATAAAACATCCAATAAAAAAAATGTTAAAAATCAAATTTCTTCATAAATTTAGGCCAAAATGTATTCTGCTCCATGTCTTTGCTAAAAAAAATCCCAATACGTGTAAATTAATTGGTTTACGTGAAAGTTATAGCGTTTACAACTGGCGGTATATACACTGTTTTTTTTCTTTTTATACTGGTAATGGCGGCACTCAGCGACTTATAGTGGGACTGCAGCGGGCATTCTGACTCGGGGGGACTAATATCCACTGACATCCCCAGTGACACCAATACAGTGATCAGTGCTAAAAATGAGCACTGACACCGTACTAATGACACTGGGCAGGAAGGGGATAACATCTGTGGTGATCAAAGGCTGTGTGCACTTTACTGGGGAAACCTGCTGTGCAGAGATACAAAGCAGCATGTCCATGCTGACAGGAGAGAGCTCTGTGTTTACACACAGATCTCTGTCCTACTGACGATCACCTAGTCCCTGCTGGGAATCGCTGGCCAGTTTTTGTAGCTGCTGACTTTTATTTTTTGACATGATGGGTGGAACTCCGCTTTAAGCTCTAGTGATTTCCTTTTGGTTCAGGAATTGGTTATCTGTTTAGTTGGAATCTTTTGGTTTATCTAACTTTTTTTTTTTTTTTTTGCAGAATGGCAGACTGGGAAGCTGTTCCTGTTGGGGCTGAGACCCCTGAAATTAAACTGTTCGGGAAATGGAGTACAGATGATGTCCAGATCAATGACATCTCACTGCAGGTACAGGATGATCGCTGGGAATGATTTTCTGGAAGTGGGATCCATACCATAGCATGATGACCAGAGGCGGACTGACAACTCATGGGGCCCCCGGGCAATAGGGGATCATGGGGCCCCTGTGTCCTTGCCCAAACTCAAAAAAGCCTATGAAAAAGGTACCAGGGTCATCTCATGGTCATGGGGCCCCCTACTGACCCCAGTCCCTCGGGCAGTGCCCGAGTTTCGAAATGGTCAGTCCGCCCCTGATGATAACTCCATTTTTCTACGAGCCATACCTTGTCTTGGACTGCTGCTTTGTCCTTATGGATGAGGTTTTGTGGGCCAACCCACCCCCTGACTTTTTATTATACAGAAGTTATATAGCGCCAACAGTTTGCACAGCGATTTACAGTCTATCAATTGGGATTTCAAGGGAAGCCTTCCCATTGTTGGCATCCCTGAGCAGGGCCCTCCACCCATGAAGCCAATTGAGGTGGTACTCATGGCAGGGGAGGGGGGTGTTGCACCAAGACCAGGGTGTTCATATTGGATGCTCTGTCCTCAGTGCAACTTTTAGTAGCACTGATTGTTATAAAATCATGGGTTCAATGTCGCTGAGCTCCCTGCCGGATGCTGCAGCTATCACACGGGTAGATGCAGCGGCTGGATGTTTTCAGTGACACAGAATTTGTTAAAACTGCAGGTTCGGTGTCACTGAGATAAGTGTTGCCAGTCACTGATCCTGACTGTAATTGGTGCAGAGGACAGTCGGGGAGCTCTGCAGGCTGAGTCCCTGAGTTTGACTCTGTGCACACAGGTGATGCTGCCACCTGAGGCAGCCATCTTTGCCACATCTACTTCTAGCATGGCCCTGTACCTGTGGTTAAGTGCTACACTTCTCCGGCAACTGAAATAACTAGCCTTGCATAGACACTTATTTTTTAAAATTCCTAGTATTTTAAAGTACAAAACAGTTTGTGTGAGCTTAGACTCAGTAGAACTTTTTCTTGATCAAAATAATGGGGGCAGCCGCTTTTATAAGGTGCACCAACACCTCATGTAATGCTGCCTATTTGATCACTCTGAACATACAGGGGTTAGACAAAAATGTGGAAACACTACATAATTTGCAGGTGTGAAAGTGACATGTTTCAAGGCGAAAGCAGAAGTTATTCAACATTCTTTTCCTTCCGCTGTGTGATGAGACACCTAGCAAACAGGTGGGAAGCCTCGCTTTTGTCATTCACTGCGTGCGCTGCTAGTAATACGGAACCATGTCAGAGCTTACTGAGGGCAAATGGTTGGTGCCGCTTAGCTGGTGTCTCTGTGACTGAAGTTGCCAGTTTATTTGCCGTGTCGTGAGGTCCAGTATCAGAGGTTATGGCGGCGTGTACAGTTTCTGGGGAAACGTTGCCTGATAAGCATAAGCGAGGTCGACATGGACAACTAACCGAAAGAGACAGGACAACATTGCACAGGATTGTGACCCGGAATAAGAAAACAACTGCTGCAAGAGGGACTGCACATCTCAATCTCAGTCTTCCAAAGCCCATGTCCACAAACTGCAGAGGGAACTCCATAAGCAAAAAATTAATGGGTGAGCTGCAATTGCCAAACCACTAGTGACGGATATTAAGGGGTTACTAAACCCAGGACCCTGCGCTAACTAAATCCAGTCTCCCCGGACCCTGCATTCACTATATCTGGTCTCCCCGGACCCTGCATTCACTATATCTGGTCTCCCCGGACCCTGCATTCACTATATCTGGTCTCCCCGGACCCTGCATTCACTATATCTGGTCTCCCCGGACCCTGCATTCACTATATCTGGTCTCCCCGGACCCTGCATTCACTATATCTGGTCTCCCCGGACCCTGCATTCACTATATCTGGTCTCCCCGGACCCTGCATTCACTATATCTGGTCTCCCCGGACCCTGCATTCACTATATCTGGTCTCCCCGGACCCTGCATTCACTATATCTGGTCTCCCCGGACCCTGCATTCACTATATCTGGTCTCCCCGGACCCTGCATTCACTATATCTGGTCTCCCCGGACCCTGCATTCACTATATCTGGTCTCCCCGGACCCTGCATTCACTATATCTGGTCTCCCCGGACCCTGCATTCACTATATCTGGTCTCCCCGGACCCTGCATTCACTATATCTGGTCTCCCCGGACCCTGCATTCACTATATCTGGTCTCCCCGGACCCTGCATTCACTATATCTGGTCTCCCCGGACCCTGCATTCACTATATCCGGTCTCCCCGGACCCTGCATTCACTATATCCGCTCTCCCCGGACCCTGCATTCACTATATCCGCTCTCCCCGGACCCTGCATTCACTATATCCGCTCTCCCCGGACCCTGCATTCACTATATCCGCTCTCCCCGGATCCTGCATTCACTATATCCGCTCTCCCCGGACCCTGCACCTGGCTAGAGCCGCTCTCCCCGGACCCTGCACCTGGCTAGAGCCGCTCTCCCCGAGTATACATTTTTTTAATAAATATAAACTGCTAAATACCTTTTCTTATCTGCAGTGTATAGCAGTCTTGTGGCTTTTTAGCAAACATGAAAAAGAGGAAGGTGCCTCTAAGTGCAATATTGACAGTTTATTAGTGAACAATAGATAGATTGCACTTATAAGATATCTAATTGTTCACTAATAAATTGTCAATATTGCACTTAGAGGCACCTTCCTCTTTTTCATGTTTACCACATTAGAGCCTTGCTTCCACTCTAAGAAGAGCTGCCTCAGTGTTACTGCTCCTATCCATCCCTGGTATCCATCTGGCACCTTTATCCTACAGCTACAGAGGTTGGGCTCTAACAAGCGCGCCCTAATAAACATTTTGTGACTTTTTAGTGTCCAGCTGAGCACTGGTTAAAGCTTGTAGGAATTTCCTTTCTGCTGTAGGAGGATGCAGGACCCCTGACCTCTGGACAGTGCTGATTGGCCCTGTGCTGATCACATGTTCTATCAGCAGATGGATTGGGGACCGTAGAAGGGGAGGATCAGAGAAGACCGGATCAAACTTTTTATACAATGCAGATGATCAACCACTTAGGTTCCACAGTGAGTATAACAAGCATGCTTTACTGCATATACAGACTGATTATACAGTCATATCTTGGTATTCTGCAGGCCCCCATCATCACCATGAAAGGTAGTCACTGCCAGTGACTATGTACAAATTTTGGCCGACCCTGTGCAGTTCATGGTGCAGACATTTGATTCCCCAAATACGCGCCATTTACCCAGACAATAATGCTCCGATTAGCACAGCTGGTGTTGTGAAATCCTGGTTTGAGCATACAGAAGTCTCGCACCTTCCCTGGGCACTGCAGTTGCTGGACCTCAATATGATCCATGATGGTCAATTTTAGAGAACAAGGTTCGGGCTTGTTTTGTGCCTCTGGCATCTCGGCGAGAACTGGAACGATTTTTGCATAAAGAGTGGTATCAGATTCTCTTATCCGCCATCCAAGATCTATATTTGTCAATTCCCAGGAGAATTCAGGCCGTCTTGGATGCCAAAGGCGTTCCAACACCATATTGGGTAACTATTTCATTCTTGTACCCGTTTCCATAATTTTGTCCATCCCCTGTATGTTGCAGTCACTGAAGTGCTTTGACCTGTTTGGTATTAGAATTGCTGGTCGCATTGTGTATATGACAGGTATACTTTAATGTGTTCCTTTGAACTTACTGTGGCCGTTGGTTTGCAGGATTACATTGCCGTGAAGGAGAAGTACGCCAAGTACCTTCCACACAGCGGAGGACGTTATGCCTCCAAGCGTTTCCGTAAGGCCCAGTGCCCCATTGTGGAGCGTCTGACAAACTCCCTCATGATGCACGGCAGAAACAACGGCAAGAAGCTGATGACAGTCAGGATTGTAAAGCACGCCTTTGAGATCATCCACCTGCTGACTGGTGAGGTAAGTGCCATGGGAAGACTCCACGGGGTGAACAGCAACAATGGCAGCAATGCGGTGCTGCATGCAAGGTCTCCAGTGCATAGAAACATACTACAGTACTGAAATGTGAGCAGGCCTTAAGCCTCTGGTTCATACTACAGCGGTGCATTAAATCCAATGTGATTCTCACTGGAACCGCACCACATTCCTGTACAAATTTCATGCGGTGCGATTAGAGCCATACATTTTGTATGGCTCTAATCGCACCGCACCAAAAATGTGCGGGACCCTTTTTTGGTCCGTGCTAGAATCGGATCGCATGGGTATTCAATCCTATGTGATCCGATTCTGCACATCGCACCGCGTTTTGCGGAACGATGTCTGGGTGTTAATTTAACACACCCGCATCGATTCGTATGAACGGGGTGCGATTGTGATGCGGTGCAGAATTTGCACTGAAACCGCGGCAAATTCCGCACCGCATCAGTGTGAACCCGGGCTAAAGCGTTTTTGCATTAGTGTTTAGCCGCGTTTGCGGTTTTTAGCAGTTTGCCATGATTTATCGCATTTTTACAGTTAAACTCCTCTAGAAACCCACTAGTTCTGGGGGGGGGGGGTTTCAGCCCAAAAGCAGATTACAGTCTGTGTGTGCATGAACACATAGGAGAACATGCTGGGGGGGGGGGTCAAAATATCTATTTAGCAGTTTGGCATTTTTGGGAAAACCTTGGTTTCCACTTAAATATTGTAATGTGCGACTCCCATGGAAGTCCATCGTTATTGCACACAATGCACTCAGTAATGTGTCATCACAGAAACCACAGCGGGAATGCACACTGAGCCCACGCATGTGCAGTTCAGAGTACATTTACGGCACCCACTCAGTGATGTGATGAAGTGACTCCCGTGCATATGTGCAAGTGTGACGTCATCATGGCCATGTCATTCAACCGACTGAACCCAGAAGGAAGCTCAGAAGTGCCCGAGCACAGAAAACAATGAGTTAGTATACAGTGCATGGTCGCACATTCTACGCTAAAAAAAATTATAAATGGGTTCAGGTTTGTTCCATAATATGTGAACATGCACTGTATACTAACTCATTGTTTTCTGTGCTCGGGCACTTCTGACTTCTGAGCTTCCTTCTGGGTTCAGTCGGTTGAATGACATGGCCATGATGACGTCACACTCGCACATATGCACGGGAGTCACTTCATCACATCACATGAGTGGGTGCCGTAAATGTACTCCGAATTGCACATGCGTGGGCTCAGTGTGCATTCCCGCTGTGGTTTCTGTGATGACACATTACTGAGTGCGTTGTGTGCAATAACGATGGCCTTTCATGGGAGTCGCACATTACAATAGTTAAGCGGAAACCAAGGTTTTCCCAAAAATGCCAAACTGCTAAATATATATTTTGACCCCCACCAGCATGTTCTCCTATGTGTTCATGCACACACAGACTGTAATCTGCATTTTGGGCTGAAAAAAGCCCCCCAGAACTAGTGGGTTTTTTTAACTGTAAAATGTGATAAATCATGGCAAACTGCTAAAAACCGCAAGCGCAGCTAAACACTAATGCAAAAACGCTAACAGACTCTGAAAACTCGCGTTTTTAACATGAGTTTACACAGCTAAAAAAAAAAAGCTATATTTACACCATTGATGATCCTGGCTGACCTGTAGCTTGATTGAATCAAGCTATTATCTACTCCATATAAAGTATTTTGGTTTTCTGTTTATCACCAGCTTTTGCTTCAGTTTAGGCTCAGAAAGCAAAATCTCTTTGGGGATCAAATGCATTTTGTAAGATCCTGTATACTTACTTTTTTTTTTTTTTCCCTCTGATTTTAGAACCCCCTCCAAGTGTTGGTCAATGCCATCATCAACAGCGGACCCCGTGAAGACTCCACCCGTATTGGTAGAGCTGGAACAGTGAGGAGGCAGGCTGTGGACGTGTCCCCACTACGAAGAGTCAACCAGGTGACTGCAAATGAAGGGTTTTTAATTCTTCCAGCTTGATATTTTTAAGTTTTTTTTTTTTTTTTTTATTAACCACTTCCCACCTTGCCTATAGCACATTGACAGCCGGGTGGGACATTGTTCTGTTTGGTCATATAGCGTCCTCCCGGAAAGAGCCTTGTTATGCGCAACTGGTCAGTGTACCGGCCCGCTGCCAGTACCATGTGATTGCTGTAGCCAATCACAGCAGATCACATGACAATTGTAAACAATGAATGGCTTTGATTCATGCCTTTTATTACACTTGTTAGCTGTGATTGGGCACAGTGATCACAAGGTACAGACAGGGGCCTTTCACGTGGTACAGACAGGACCAATTACGGCTCCAACTGTACCATGTGATTAACTGGTCCTTGATTGGTCACAGTGATCACGTGGTACAGACAGGACCAATTACGGCTCCAACTGTACCATGTGATTAACTGGCCCTTGATTGGTCACAGTGATCACGTGGTACAGACAGGACCAATTACGGCTCCAACTGTACCATGTGATTAACTGGCCCTTGATTGGTCACAGTGATCACGTGGTGCAGACAGGGCCAATCACAGCCCCTTCTGTACCATGTGATTAACTGTGGTCAATCACAGCTAATCACAACAAAAAAAAAACTAATTTCAGTAAAGTTCTTGCTTATAGCAGTGAATTTCACTGCAATAAGCAATCATAATGTGTAAACAAGATTAAAAAAAAATTCCTGATCATTTCTCCAGAGTAGTACAGTGTTACTATGGTAGCATATTCTGGTTGCAGTGTAAGATTTTAAGAAAATTAAAAAAATTGAAGAGAATTTTTTTTTTTTCTTACTTTCACCAATCGGTACCCCTGATCACCGCCACACCGGATATGGCGCTGTACTGCACTGGTGACAGTATAAAAAAAAATGTACTATTTTTTTTTTTTTCCTTCATTTTCCCCAAAAAATTAAAACTTCAAAAAAACTTACCGTGCTTTCCAATACCTTGGATTGTCTGCTTTACGAAAAGGGGTCATTTGACGGTTTTTTGTACTGTTCTGGCATTTTAGTGGTTCAAGAAATGATAGGCCGGCGCTATATCAGGATTGATCGATTTTTCTGATATATTTACCAGCTGGTGTTCTCTAGAACTTCCCTACAGGCTAAATATACACCGATTTTCGGTTATTTTCACCAAAGAAATGGAACAGAATACATTCTGACCTAAATTTTATGAAGAAAAATTATTTGCAAAATTTTAAAACAAACTTTTTTTCTTCAAAAATTTGGGGTTTTTTTTTTTTTTGGCAAAAAAAAACCCTGGTGGTTAAATACCTCCAAAAGAGCTCTAGTTGTGTGATAAAAAATATTTGGGTACAGAGTTGCAACTGCGCAATTGTCATTCAAAGTGCGGCAGCACTGAAAGCTGGAAAATTGCCCTAGGCAGGAAGGGGGTAAAAGTGCTCAGTATTGAGAGTGGTTAAATTGTGTTGCCAACCTGATGTAGATCTTTTTAAATGTACCTGTCATATGGCATCAAAGTAATATTCCACGTTTGTTTTTTCTGCTACAGTGGCATGCCATAGTGATGCACTATGTTCAAATAAATTTTACTAAATTTCCAAAGCTTTTCATGGAATTTGGGCAAAAAGTGCTTTTCAAAGCAGTTGATTTATAAGGACCCACTCAGATGGGTGAATAGACTGCTGCGCTTCGATGCGGCAAATCATTGCGTCTGGACACAGGAGCACCCTGTTCTGTCTACTTACAAACTGGATGGTTAGCTTTGACCAGTTTGCATCCAAGACCAGCATTTCTGGCCATATTCAAACTGATTCCAGGTCCATGTCGGACCACGTATTGGCATGTAACCACGCAGGTGAGTGATTACATGTGAACAGCGGTGACACCGGCCACTGGTTTGTAGCGAATACTATTCAGTGTGGATGGAGCTGAAGCTTTTCTGCCACAAATTTTTGTATTGGAAAATAATTGCCTGTTAAGAGCCCCTAACTGTATGGCACTCATGGTTTTCTGGGAGGTAGTAGAGATCTGCCTTGGCAGTGTAGTAGCAGTTGTCAGTTCACTTTCACAGTTCTGGATCTGTTTTCCTATGGAACTGATTTAAAAAAAAAAAGTTATGCCAAGTGCTTATGGAGTACACCCATGCTGGAATGTTTGCAGATTACAAAGGCTAAAAAAACTATTTAACCACTAGCCTACCGGGCACTTCTACTCCCTTCCTGCCTACAGGGCACTTCTACCCCCTTCCTGCCTACAGGGCACTTCTACCCCCTTCCTGCCTACAGGGCACTTCTACCCCCTTCCTGCCTACAGGGCACTTCTACCCCCTTCCTGCCTACAGGGCACTTCTACTCCCTTCCTGCCTACAGGGCACTTCTACCCCCTTCCTGCCTACAGGGCACTTCTACTCCCTTCCTGCCTACAGGGCACTTCTACCCCCTTCCTGCCTACAGGGCACTTCTACTCCCTTCCTGCCTACAGGGCACTTCTACTCCCTTCCTGCCTACAGGGCACTTCTACTCCCTTCCTGCCTACAGGGCACTTCTACTCCCTTCCTGCCTACAGGGCACTTCTACTCCCTTCCTGCCTACAGGGCACTTCTACTCCCTTCCTGCCTACAGGGCACTTCTACTCCCTTCCTGCCTACAGGGCACTTCTACTCCCTTCCTGCCTACAGGGCACTTCTACTCCCTTCCTGCCTACAGGGCACTTCTACTCCCTTCCTGCCTACAGGGCACTTCTACTCCCTTCCTGCCTACAGGGCACTTCTACTCCCTTCCTGCCTACAGGGCACTTCTACTCCCTTCCTGCCTACAGGGCACTTCTACTCCCTTCCTGCCTACAGGGCACTTCTACTCCCTTCCTGCCTACAGGGCACTTCTACCGCCTTCCTGCCTACAGGGCACTTCTACCCCCTTCCTGCCTACAGGGCACTTCTACCCCCTTCCTGCCTACAGGGCACTTCTACCCCCTTCCTGCCTACAGGGCACTTCTACCCCCTTCCTGCCTACAGGGCACTTCTACCCCCTTCCTGCCTACAGGGCACTTCTACCCCCTTCCTGCCTACAGGGCACTTCTACCCCCTTCCTGCCTACAGGGCACTTCTACCCCCTTCCTGCCTACAGGGCACTTCTACCCCCTTCCTGCCTACAGGGCACTTCTACCCCCTTCCTGCCTACAGGGCACTTCTACCCCCTTCCTGCCTACAGGGCACTTCTACCCCCTTCCTGCCTACAGGGCACTTCTACCCCCTTCCTGCCTACAGGGCACTTCTACCCCCTTCCTGCCTACAGGGCACTTCTACCCCCTTCCTGCCTACAGGGCACTTCTACCCCCTTCCTGCCTACAGGGCACTTCTACCCCCTTCCTGCCTACAGGGCACTTCTACCCCCTTCCTGCCTACAGGGCACTTCTACCCCCTTCCTGCCTACAGGGCACTTCTACCCCCTTCCTGCCTACAGGGCACTTCTACCCCCTTCCTGCCTACAGGGCACTTCTACCCCCTTCCTGCCTACAGGGCACTTCTACCCCCTTCCTGCCTACAGGGCACTTCTACCCCCTTCCTGCCTACAGGGCACTTCTACCCCCTTCCTGCCTACAGGGCACTTCTACCCCCTTCCTGCCTACAGGGCACTTCTACCCCCTTCCTGCCTACAGGGCACTTCTACCCCCTTCCTGCCTACAGGGCACTTCTACCCCCTTCCTGCCTACAGGGCACTTCTACCCCCTTCCTGCCTACAGGGCACTTCTACCCCCTTCCTGCCTACAGGGCACTTCTACCCCCTTCCTGCCTACAGGGCACTTCTACCCCCTTCCTGCCTTCAGGGCACTTCTACCCCCTTCCTGCCTACAGGGCACTTCTACTCCTTTCCTGCCTACAGGGCACTTCTACTCCCTTCCTGCCTACAGGGCACTTCTACTCCCTTCCTGCCTACAGGGCACTTCTACCACCTTCCTGCCTACAGGGCACTTCTACCACCTTCCTGCCTACAGGGCACTTCTACTCCTTTCCTGCCTACAGGGCACTTCTACTCCCTTCCTGCCTACAGGGCACTTCTACCCCCTTCCTGCCTACAGGGCACTTCTACCCCCTTCCTGCCTACAGGGCACTTCTACCCCCTTCCTGCCTACAGGGCACTTCTACTCCCTTCCTGCCTACAGGGCACTTCTACTCCCTTCCTGCCTACAGGGCACTTCTACTCCCTTCCTGCCTACAGGGCACTTCTACTCCCTTCCTGCCTACAGGGCACTTCTACTCCCTTCCTGCCTACAGGGCACTTCTACTCCCTTCCTGCCTACAGGGCACTTCTACTCCCTTCCTGCCTACAGGGCACTTCTACTCCCTTCCTGCCTACAGGGCACTTCTACTCCCTTCCTGCCTACAGGGCACTTCTACTCCCTTCCTGCCTACAGGGCACTTCTACTCCCTTCCTGCCTACAGGGCACTTCTACTCCCTTCCTGCCTACAGGGCACTTCTACTCCCTTCCTGCCTACAGGGCACTTCTACTCCCTTCCTGCCTACAGGGCACTTCTACTCCCTTCCTGCCTACAGGGCACTTCTACTCCCTTCCTGCCTACAGGGCACTTCTACTCCCTTCCTGCCTACAGGGCACTTTTACCCCCCTTCCTGCCCAGGCCAATTTCCAGCTTTCAGCGCTGTCACACTTTGACAATTGCGCGGTCATGCAACACTGTACCCATATGAAATTTTTATCATTTTTTTTTTTTTTTTAGACAGCGCTTTCTTTTGGTGGTATTTAGTCACCTCTGGGTTTTTTATTTTTCTTAAACCAAAAACCACAGAAAATTTGGGGGAAAAAAAACATTTTTTTAGTTTTTGTTATACAATTTTGTAAATAAGTGATTTTTCTCCTTCACTGATGTGCGCTAATGAGGCTGCAGTGATGGGCACTGATAGGCTGCACTGATACATGGCACTGACTGGCGGCACTGACTGGCACTTCGGGGGCCACACTGATCCTCAGGGCACACTGATCATCAGTGCCCTGATGATCAGTGTACATGTCCCCTCTGCGGAAAGCCGATTACCGGTTCTCCTCTCCTCTGTCAGCGTGACAGCTCGAGAGGAGAGAAATGCCGATAACCGGCATTTCTGTGTTTACATGTGATCAGCTGTGATTGGACACAGCTGATCACATGACCGAGCCGACATCTTCGGCTCTTTCCGTGATCCGATGTGTCCGATGGACACAGCAGACCGGCGATCGCCATGCTGCGCGCTCCCTGAGCCGCACATGTGCAGTGAGAATGGTAGGACATCATATGACGTCCTATCAGAACGAGAGAACCACCTTGCGCCAGTCATTGTACTATATGGCAGGCGGGAGGTGGTTAAAAAGATTCCGGGCAACAATCATTGCCCGTGCAAAAAAACATGCTTTTTCGAGAAGGAATGCTTTGGTATGTGCAGAGATTCTTGACCAGGATTTTTTCTAACCACTTCTGAAATGGGTAAGGGACATTTACATGGTAGACCTAAAGTTTATACAGGGGCTGGCATCAACCCTGATGTGTGTGTATCTCCTAGTTTGTAAGCTCCAAGGAGCAGGGCCCTCTTTTCCCTCTTGTATTGAACTGTATTGTCCCCCGTTATATTGTAAAGCGCTGAGCAAACTGTTGGCACTATATAAATCCTGTATTTTTATTTATATATATATATATATATATATATATATATAATTTTTTTTTTTTTTTTTTTTTTTTTTTTTTTCCTTTGTAGCCAGTGATGCACTTTTAACAGCAATCCTAGTGGCCAATTAGTTGCTGGATTGCTTTTACAGATGGCGGAAGGGGAACGTCACCACCACTGCCCCCACTTCCCTCCAGTCCCTCTTCAGGTTTTCCCGTCCCACCAGGGAGCCCTGCACTGAAGTCGGTGGTTCCACCGGCTTACCATAGAGGTGCTATGGTATGTGAATCCAGAAGCGACAAGTATTTTGTCACTTCCGGTTTCGGTGTTTTTACCAGCTTGGGAAATCCCGGATCGAACCGATCTGGATTTGATCCAAAGCTTGCAAAGGAGAGATCTGGGATCTAATAGACCCTAGATCTCTCAATAAAGAAGCCTGTCACTGATTCATTACAAAGAATGTTTACATTCCTTGTGATACCAAAAACAGTGATGAAAAAAAATGTAAAGGGACAATGTAATAAAAATAAAATGAAAAAATCTAAAAGTGCCCTATCCTCACATGCATGGCACACACATGTAAGTTGCACATGCATATGTAAACAGCGATCATACCACGTGAAGTATCGCAGTGAACTTTATAGTGAGAACAATCATTATAGCAGCAGGCCTGTGTAACTCTATGCTGGTAATCTGTAAACTGTTTTTAAGCATTGCCTATGGAGATTATGTACCATAGTTTGGTGCTATTCCACCAACAAGTGCAATTTTAATGCCTGACATGTTGGGCATCTATTTACTTGGCATAACTTTATCTTTTATATTTTACCAAAAAATTGGGTGGTGTTTTTGCTCATTAAAATAAAGTGTTTATTTTCCCTAAAAAATGGGAGGGGGAGGGACAACTTCCGAGCGCTTAGGCGATCATAGCAGAAGTGAGAGCGGGTACCTGTCGAATTTGGGTACCCGTTCCCGAAAGGTGCCAATCCTTAATGGGAAGCGGGGGACAAAGTCTTAAAGTGGAACTTCCCCTTTTGGGAGGAGCTACACTTTAAAGTAGATAATTGTTTTTAACCTTTGTGAAATGCAATATAAAAAAAAAAAGTTCTTCTGCAGTATGTCCTATGTTGGAATGTTTGAAGATTCTCAATATATGTTGGCTATCAGATTCTGTCTCTAAATGTTGATCTCTTGTTGTCTCAGGCTATCTGGCTCTTGTGCACCGGAGCTCGTGAAGCTGCCTTCAGGAACATTAAGACCATTGCAGAATGTGTCGCCGATGAGCTCATCAATGCAGCCAAGGTAAATAAGGGGTGCATGGAGTGCAAACTATAGGCTACGCAGTTGTAGGATATTGAGAATAATTTAGAAATCTAAAAAATATAGACTAAAGTTTGAAGTTGTTAAAAGTTGGTGCATAAATGTATCACCAGGTATATAGATTGGATGTTCTGATTTAAAGGTTTTGGTTTTGTGTTTGCTGGTTTTTTGTTTTATTTTGGCATCTGTGTTTCATTGAGATCTCCCTTCACTTCACGTCCCATATCCAAGAACAAGTAAGAGGGAATCCCTCCAAAGTCCATGGCTGTTACCAGAACTAGTGTCCTCCATTGTAAGATTTTCCCCTCCTTTTCCAAAATTCTGGGTTAACACCAGAACAGGATTTTTTTGCCTTCAGTGATGATGGTAAACAAGACAAAATGGCAGTATAAACCTGATGGGGTATTTAATCTCTCTCCACTCTACTGAACTGTACTTTAATATATCTGCATGACAGCCAGGGAACTAGTATTTTCAGGAAGTGATCCCCATACTACCTCACTACAATTTTCCATTGTGCTGAAGTTTTTTTTTGGCTCTGAAGAAGCTGTCACAGCCATTGCTTCCATCTAGTGCTGGACGCTGTCACAACTGACTCCTGGAAGCAGTTCAATAAATTTCTGTACATGGTGCTGTTATAGCTGTCCTGCTGAAGAATTAGAGCTGAACTGGAAGGAAGCTTGGGGGGGGGGGGGGGACACACCACTTTGACTGAAGGTAGTCATTATGACAGGTTCTCTGTAGAGACTGCATTCAGGGCACAATGTTCTTTGAACTGAACCCCCATTCATCCTTCCTTCTATTTCTGAAAAACCGTCCCGGCGGGAGTAGGGGTCTTTGTGGTATTTTCAGAACAGAAGCATAGGGAAATTAAAATCTATTTTCAAAGATTTTTTGCAATACTCATAGTAATGTTTTTCTTCAAGTCTTAACTTTTTTGGTTTTTCCTTTCAGGGCTCCTCTAACTCCTACGCCATCAAGAAGAAAGATGAATTGGAGAGAGTTGCCAAGTCCAACCGTTAAGTTGTCAATAGCCTCATGTTTCAGATCTTACAATAAAATCAAAAAATTTTGGCCACCAATTTCTTGTTTTTGCCTGTGTTTGTGTAGCAGGGTGTTGAGCCAATTTTGGTGTTCTAGCCTTTGTTTTGGTTGTGAAATGTCTTTGTTACAATGTTACATCTAACATATAGGATCAAGAAGGCAACATTGATAAAGATCTCTGTGGGCTCATTGACATCCATCTAAAGATGTTCTGTGGATTCATGTTATTGCAAGGCGTTTCCAGTATTGTCGATGCTGGCTCCTCCCAGTATTGTCGATGCTGGCTCCTCCCAGTATTGTCGATGCTGGCTCCTCCCAGTATTGTCGATGCTGGCTCCTCCCAATATTGTCGATGCTGGCTCCTCCCAGTATTGTCGATGCTGGCTCCTCCCAGTATTGTCGATGCTGGCTCCTCCCAGTATTGTCGATGCTGGCTCCTCCCAGTATTGTCGATGCTGGCTCCTCCCAGTATTGCCGATGCTGGCTCCTCCCAGTGTGCCTCAGTTTTTGCTAGTATTCTAGGAGGATGTGCACCTTCTCTTCAGTTCTGATTTAACTTCCCTGGCGGTCTGATTTATGTCAATATTTTTGAACGTCAAAGCGGTACATTGTTTTGCATGGAAATTTCAGTGTCTGATGACGAATTTCCCCATGAATCACCATCGCTCAATTCTGCATGTGATTCTTATTCACGATCGCTGTTCTCTAGCTGGTCTAAAACCGCTTTTGACCTAAAAAGGGACGCTTTTTGGATGCCATGGATGGTCTCAAGTTTCCGGGCAGAATGGTAAAACTGCAGGCAGGGCGCAGGACAAAACACTAGGGGCAAAATTGAGGTGAAATGGTTTGATACAGTAATGTAATCCAAAAAGATTACAATGTATTGTGTGTATGTTTTTACTTTTTTTAATCTCCCGCCGGTTCCAGTCCCCTGCGTCGCATCGCTTGCAGGGAAGGGAAGACGGATGCCGGCATCGGCCAGCCGACGTGCGGGGAGGGCATCTCACACACGTGTAATCCTGAGTGTGGCTTGGGGTTACTGCTTTTGGTACTGAAAATGAACCCCAAGCCACACTTGAGATTACTGCCAGTGAGGTTAAAGTAACTTTTTTTATTTTTCCCCCCTTCTCATGTTCTTCATATCATTGCTGGAACTTTCTCTTCAGTTACAGCTATGAAGCACAGTCATCCTCTGTATGACTTTTGGGAGTACTGTATTTGGACCCTGCTGGACTGAATGTTGCAGAGATAGTCTGAAAGTGAATTTTAAGCTCTGGGTTTGGTGTGGGTAACTTTCCAAACTTCACTCTGGTTAGCAGCGAAATGCTTTCGAAGTCCAGAGCTGCTGCCATTGCCTCAACATTTTATCAATGAAGATTAATCGCTTTAGTGGATGGATAATTCGGGTTGAGCATCGGGCGCTAACCCACTTGCAAAGGTTTCTGGACACCTTTATTTTCTCCTGTGTGTTTCCCCCCCGAGTTAACCTCTAACTCTTGGGACTATGTGCTGATGTCATCCATGTGGTGGCGTATTGGATGTTCTCCATTCTCTTCCTTTCCATACAGAGTTGAAGTATCTGCTGCTTGCTCCCGCTTGCAAAAGCCACACTGAATTTAGATCCATTTCTGGTGCCCACCTACAGTTACTTTGGTCACCACCAGCCCTCTGACTCTCACCTGCTACCAGCTGTTCAGTTTTGTGACTACCTTATAACCTATGTTACCTTGCCACAAAATGTTTGATTCTAGGCAAGGAGGGGACAGTTATGCTGTGCCCTGATCCACATGGCTTTCAAGGGATGTCTCTTTAGACTTGTGTTTGACAAAGTAGGGCTGAAAAACCCAACATAATTAAAAATAATATAAGCGGGCGCCGAACCAAATGTTCAATTAACAAGGCAGCTGCCCCTTTAACCGCCTCCTGCCCGCCATATAAGGAAATGACGGGCGCAAGGAGGTTCTTTCGTTCTGGGAGGACATCATATGACGCCCTCCCACTCTAACCGCACGTGCGCGGCTTTTGGAGCACGCAGCGAGGTGATTGCGATCAATAGAAAGAGCCGAAGATGGCTCGGTCATGTGATCAGCTGTGTCCAATCACAGCTGATAGCATGTAAATAAGGCAATGCTGGTTATCGGCATTTCTCCCCTCACGAGCTGTCACACTGACAGAGGAGAGCCGGTAATCGGCATTACTCAGAGAGGACATGTACACTGATCATCAGGGCACTGATGATCAATGTAGCCCAAGCAGTGCCACCTGTCAGTACTCTTCAATGCCACCTGCCAGTGCCCATCAATACCACATCGGTGCTACTAGTGCACATCAATGCCACATATCAGTGCCCATCTGAGCTGCCTTTTAGTGCCACCTATCAGTGCCATATGAGTGTTGCCTTTCAGTGCCTCCTCAAAAACTTTTTTTTCAAAATTTTCAGTGGTTTTTGGTTTGTTTAGCAAAAAATAACCCAGAGGTGATTAAATACCACCAAAAGAAAGCTCTATCTGTCTCAAAAAAAGCTAAAAATTTAATATGGGTACAGTGTTGCATGACCGCGCAATTGTCATTCAAAGTGCAACAGTACTGAAAGCTGAAAATTGGCTGGGGGGGTGTGACGGTGCCTGGTAGGCTATTATGAGCAACTGACACTACCAAATGTGTGATAATACTGTAAAGGTAGGCGCTAGCCCTTTAAAACATAGAAGATAGATCAGTGAATATTAAACATTAGAGCAGGGGTGGGCAACTGTGGCCCTCCAGCTGTTGAACTAAAAGTCCCATGAGGCATTGCAAAACTGACAGTTACAAGCATGACTCCCAAAGGCAGAGGCATGATGGAACTTGTAGTTCACCAACAGCTGGAGGGCCACAGTTGCCCACCCCTGCTTTAGAACACACACATGTGAATATACACAGTGACATGAATATAGATGTTAACGTCCAAAATGTGTAACTGAATAATGCCAGTCACCATGTCCATATCACTATATTCAAAGACAATCTTGAAGTGCCACAAAGGTGCTCCACCACATGCAAATATTCCACACTTACCAGATCAATACGGCCGATCCAGCAGACTTCAAGTGTTCAAACTAATAGAACCAGACCTTGGAGAGACTTCAACCAAACTTCTTTACATCCACTAATGATACTCATCCACCAGAGATATACAATATCTTTTTTACTTTCTGCTATAAAACATCAAATTAAAAAAAAATTTAATTTAGGCCAAAATGTATTCTGCTACATGTCTTTGATGAAAAAAAAATCCAAATAAGTACGTATTGCTTGATTTGCGTGAAAGTTTTATCGCATCTACAAACCATGATGTGTATTGGAATTTTCATATACATATGTAAAATATAAGTAAATACATATATTTATATTTCACTAGTAATGGTGCTCAGCGACCTCTAGTGGGACTGTGATAGTGTGGTGGGCAATCCGACACTGGATGGGAACTGAATGAAACATCACTAGTGACACTAATACAGTGATCAGTGCTAATACTATACACTGTTGCTGTACTAATGACACTAGCTGGGAAGGGGTTAACATTTAGGGGCAATCAAAGGGTAATCTGTGCGCCCAACAATGTTTACTGTGTGCTGTTTTAATAAGCAATTTTTTTACCCACTCTCTTCTGCCATTTGCTGAGCCAATCAGTGGGTTCCAATCATCAGTCATTGGCCGGGACCCGCTGATCAGCATGTGCTGTAGTGAACGGCAGCACAGCGGGCGTGCACCCTCTGCCTGGAAGATCTGGATCATGTACGTGCACATGACCTGGCGCAAGTAGGCTGCTCTGCTGCATTATATCTGTGGTAGGCGGCCAGGAAGTGGTTGAGGGAAAAAAAAATAGAATAAATGAACTTTAAGCAATTGTAGTATCAGGCTGCAACATAACAAAAGTGAATACTTTATGAATGCACTGTATATGTGTATAGACACTGCTCAAAAAAAAAAAATTAAAGGAGTGCTTTTTAATCAGAGTATAGCATCAAGTCAATGAAACTGGGATGTCTGTTTGGTCAGTTAAGTAGCAGAGGAGGTTGTTTATCAGTTTCAGCTGCTTTGGTGTTAATGAAATTATCAGGTACACTAGACGGGCAACAATGAGACGACCCCCAAAATGGGACTGGTTTTACAGGTGGCGGCCACTGATATTTTTCCCCTACGGCATATTTTCTGTCTGTTTTTCACTAGTTTTGCATTTGGCTAGTGTCAGTGTCACTACTGGTTGCATGAGGCGATCCCTGGACAGTACAGAGGTTGCACAGGCAGTCTAACTCCTCCAGGATGGCACATCAATACATGACATTGTTAGGTTTGCGGTGTCTCCCAGCACAGTCTCAGGAGCATGGAGGAGATTCCAGGAGAGCTGGACAGGGCCGTGGAAGGTCTTAACCCATCAGCAGGACTGGTTGTGCAAGGAGGAACAGGATGAGTACTGCCACAGTCACATGCACAGGGGAAAAAGATCCCCCAACAGGTAGTTTCATATGGGACCATGCAGCTTAATCAAATGGACTTTATTGAAAACCAATTATGCATAGTACACAGAAGCTGAGCAAACCATGACCATAACTTCACCAAATTACAAAGCCAACGTCTGGTCACCTAAGCAGCTGCTCATACAACTACACACATGGGAGGCGATAAGATGTGAGGAATCACATGGGATGAAATTCCTATATATCTGATATCAGAGGTTGTATAATCATGAAAGGATGTCCCATATGATGAAAGTTGCAGTCAGATTGAGGACCAACTGACCTAGAGGCATATAGGTTAAATTCACAGTTGGTGCTGGAATAAGTGGTTACATAGCAGAATATATGACTTGCTATTCGGCAGTGATCCGGGTAAAGATTTCCCATGAAATAAAGTAACTTTAAGCCATCTATAGTGGCTCCATCTGCTCCATGAGCTCACTGATATTGTAATAGCAAAGTTCATCAACACCTATATGTGAACAAAAGCAAAACGGCGCACTCTCTTCATGCATTAACGTAGTAAACCAAGAATTTAATATAAAGCATAAAAATGCATACTCACAAACCAAAGGGGGATAAAAACAGACAAGAGTCCATAATGACAGTCCAAAGTGACGACAGACCCCTAGTGAGGTGAGCTGATACATCTTGGGAGACGAAATCCCTCCATCATTTGGATCAACAGCTATGTATATAGTTATGTTCAAAATAATAGCAGTCAGACATCACTAACCGGATCAATCACTGTTTTTGGTGGAAATTATATTTCTACATGGCAAATAATTTACTAGCAGGTGTAGTAGAGTAATAGAAATCCAACAGACCCAACAGTCATGACATGCATGCTGCTGATTCTGTGTCATTGAATCACTAATTGAAAGGGGCGTGTTCAAAATAATAGCAGTGTGGAGTTTGATTAGTGAGGTCATTCATTCTTTGAAAAACAGGTGGCAATTATTGCCCTTATTTTAGGAAGTAAGGCAGCAAATGTTGTACATGCTGGTTACAGTGCATTTCTCTCTGAAATTCTGAGGAAAATGGGTCGTTCCAGACATTGTTCAGAAGAACAGCGTACCTTGATTAAAAAGTTGATTGGAGAGGGGAAAACATATAAAGAAGTGCAGAAAATGATAGGCTGCTCAGCTAAAATAATCGCAAATGCTTTAAAATGGCAACCAAAACCTGAAAGACGTGGAAGAAAGCGAAAAAACTACCATTCGAATGGATAGAAGAATAGCCAAAATGGCGAGGACTCAGCCAACAATCAGCTCCAGGAAGATGAAAGAAGGTGTGACGTTCCCTGTGAGGACTGTTACAATTAGAAGACGCCTATGTGAAGCCAAGCTATCTGCAAGAAGCCCCCGCAAAGTCCCACTGTTGGAAAAAAGACGTGCTGAAGAGGTTTCAATTTACCAAAGAGCACATTGACTGGCCTAAAGAGAAATGGCGCAACATTCTGTGGACTGATGAAAGTAAGATTGTTCTTTTTGAGTCTAGTGGCCGGAGACAGTTTGTCAGACGACCCCCAAACACTGAATTCAAGCCACAGTACACTGTGAAGACAGTGAAGCATGGTGGTGCAAGTATCATGATATGGGGATGTTTCTCATACTACGGTGTTGGGCCTATTTATCGCATACCAGGGATCATGGATCAGTTTGAATACATCAGAATACTTGAAGAGGTCATGCTGCCTTATGCAGAAGAGGAAATGCCCTTGAAATGGGTGTTCCAACAAGACAACGACCCCAAACACACCAGTAAACGTGCAACATCTTGGTTCCAGACCAACAAGATTGACGTTATGGAGTGGCCAGACCAATCCCCGGATCTTAATCCAATAGAAAACTTGTGGGGTGACATCTAAAATGCCGTTTCTGAGGCAAAACCAAGAAATGGAGAAGAACTGTGGAATGTAGTCCAATCATCCTGGGCTGGAATACCTGATCACAGGGGCCAGAAGTTGGGTGACTCCATGCCACACAGATGTACAGCAGTTCTCAGAAACAGTGCGACTACAACCAAATATTCATGAAGTCATTCAAAGGAAAGCAAAATCTTCAAACATTTTTCAGTTTATATAGTGAATGTTTGAGTTTGTAAAGAAGAATATAAACACTGCTATTTTTTTTGAACAGTCTAATATTCACTTTTCTTCAATTGTTTTAGAGGAACAACACAAATTTGATCTATTTTTCTTCATGTTTTGATTTGGAATAGAATGTGTCGTGTTCCCAATGCATTTGTGTGGATGAAAATAAAAGCTATTAGAAGGATTTTGAGCTTTATTCACTTTTTTCAACACACTGCTATTATTTTGAACACAACTATACATATGGTTGTCAGCTTCTCACCATCCCTTATGGCATATACAGAGCTTTCCATTCCAACAAGTCAGGAGTAATGTTGGGACAGTACCGCTAAATGTTGTGGAGATGCATTCCTTGTATGCTGTACAGCGCCGGTGGCATTGGAAATCCTGAGCTCATTGGGCAAAACATGTTGGACTACACCTCCTCACGCACATTCCGCTCTATATATATTCCTTTCGTACCGGCTGAAGAGGCCCTTGGCATAACTTTTAAAGCTTTTTGCATGGGTGAGCACTGCCAGAGCCCTACAAAATGACCTCCAGCAGGCTGCTGGTGTGCAAGTCTCTGACCAAACAATCAAAAACAGGCTTCCTCAGGGCCCGACGTCCTCTAGTGGGCCCTCTGCTCACTGCCCGGCACCATAAAGCTTGATTGGCATTTGCCATTGAAGACCAGAATTGGCAGGTCCACCACTGGCGCCCTGTGCTTTTCACAGATGAGAGCAGGTTCACCCTCAGCACACGTGGCAGACGTGAAAGGGTCTGAAGAAGCCATGGAGAACGTTCTGTTGCCTGTAACATCGTTCAGCATGACCGTTTTGGTGGTGGGTCAGTGATGGTCTGGGGAGGAATATCTATGGAGGGACACACAGATCTCTACAGGCTAGACAATGGCACCCTGGCTACCATTAGGTATCAGGATGAAATCCTTGGACCCATTGTCAGACCCTACACTGGTGCAGTGGGTCCTGGGTTCCTCCTGGTTCACGACAGTGCCCGGTCTCATGCGGTGAATTGATACCACTGAATGGCCCCCACATTGACCTAAATCCCATAGAACACCTCTGGGATATCATGTCTTGGTCCATCCGACGCCGCCAGGTTGCACCTCAGACTGTCCAGGAGCTCAGTAATGCCCTGGTCCAGATCTGGGAGGAAACACCCCAGGACACCATCCGTCGTGTCACCAGGAGCATGGCCCGACGTTGTCAGGCATGTATAAAAGCACGTGGGGGCCATACAAACTACTGAGGACCATTCTATTGCTGCAATGACATTTCAGCAAAATGGACTCGCCTGCTGCATCATTTATTCAATTTGATTTTCAGGGTGTCTTTGAATCCAGTCCTCTGTAGGTCGATCATTTTCATTTCCATCAAACGATGGGCCTTCCTTACATTCCTAACACATTACCCCGTCCATGTCAGTATAGAGATCCAGCAGGAGATCTGATGTGTTTTCAAAGTCTTCCTTTAATTTTTTTGATGTGTGTGTATGTATATACAGTATATATGTCATACACACACTTTCACTTTTTCACAGTATAAATCAACCCCTTAAAGGCCTCATGTACACTGCTGCTCCTAAACATGAGTGGAGCAGCTTGTGGCGTTGTTTTTGCTCAAGCCCCTGGACTCAACTCAATAAAAGCCTATGTATCCATGCACACACGCTTTTATCAGAGTTTAACAGCAGAGTTTTGGGCCAGTTAGATGCAGAAGAATCACGTTTGGGAGAGCATTTAAGCTCTAGCCGAATTTATTCATTTCAATGGCAAGTACTTTGGCCAGTGAAATGAATAAACATTTAGAACTAAATAAGAACACTAAACATGGGAAGGCCCGGAAAAAAAAAATTGAAAAAAACAGTTTTTTTTCCCAAAGCCATTTTTGTTTAATGTTTCAAGAAATAAAGTGTGGAATGTTATTTTAAAAAGATAAATAATATACTGTATCTATGACATGAAGACCTTAATGAAAGATTCTGAGACTTTATGCAATGTACACTGAAGACAAACAAATCGTGGAATACAATTCAAGTAACACTGTACTTCTAAATGCAGTTCTCAGACCAGAGAAATCTGCATTTCTGCCACTAGAGGACACTGCAGGGGAAAGGCTCCAATTTTGTTTTCTTGTGGGCTCTATCTTGTACCTCCTACATTTGGGTGATTGTTGGGATACATGAGATAGTTTCTGTCCTCCTCTCAGGCCTTAATTGAAAGGTAAAAGGGTAAATTTAACAATTTAGTTTTTTTTTAGCACCTTTAACCACTTACCCTCCTGAGGATTTATCCCCTTTTCCTGGCCAGGCCATTGTTTGGGTTACGGCAACTAACAATTGCACGGTCATGCAACACTGCACCCAAATGAAATTTATGTAATTTTTTTCCCCATGAATTGAGCTTTCTTTCAGTGTATTTGATCGCCTCTGTGTTTTTTATTTTTTGCGCTATAAAAAAAAGACCAACAATTTTGAGAGAAAAACAATATTTTTGACTTTTTGCTATTAAACATGTCCAGTAAAAAATTTGAAAAATCAAATTTCCTCATAAATTTACACCAAAATGTGTTCTGCTACATATCTTTGCTAAAAAAAAATCAGCGACTTATAGTGGGACTGCGGCAGACATTCTAACACTGGGTGGAACCGACTTTGTGTCACTGACATCCCCAGTGACACCAATACAGTGATCAGTGCTATAAAAAAAAAAGCACTGACACTGTACTAATGGCACTAGGCTGGAAGGGGTTAACATGAGGGGCGGTCAAAGGGTTAACTGTGTGCTGGGAGTGTTTTACTAGGGGGCGGTGTGTTGGTGCTTCACTGTAAGCACACTGCTCTGGATGGCTGTGCTGTGCATGTGATTCCTGTCCAAATCGCATGCGGTTTCTTCTGCGTGTACCCAGGCTTGCCGTAGCCCGAGTTCACACAGGAGTGGTTCGGGAGACTTCCCTGCACCGATCCCATGCTGTCACAGAAGGAAAATCTGGGGGCTTGAAATCCCTGTGGCTTTCTCTAGTCTCAGTGCAGGGATGACAATACGGGCTAGACAGCTTTTGATTGGTCACCACCGTCATGGTGCTGGCCAATCAGAAGCCATCTAGCCTGTGCCGTCATCTCTGCAAGGAGAGGAGAGAAATCCGCTTCACAGGCCTGGGGATTTGAAATCCCAGCGGCTTTCTCTCCTCTCCTTGCAGGGATGACAGTACGGCTAGACAGCTTCTGATTGGTCAGCACCACGGCGGGGTATTTCAAACCTGTGACAGCTTGGGATCAGTGCAGGGAGGTTTCCCGCTATGACAATCCTGTGTTCACACAAGAGGAGTGGGGAAACCGCATGCGATTCAAACAGGAATGCTATTCTTTGCAGTGCAATTTACGTCCATACATTTTGTATTGACGCAAATGGCACCCCAAAGTATTGGTTTCAGGTATCAGGAGCATTTTCACGAGTATGGGTACTCGTGAAAATACTCGGTATCACTGCATCCCTACTGGGGACTCAGCCTGCACACTCTCCCCTGCATAGCCTTTCACTGGGAAGATCAGTGGACTGCTATTTTTCCTCTCCCAGCTTTTATGAAGCTGAGAACAGAGGGAATGTGATCACTTATAAGACAGGGAAAAGGTGTATAATGTTTTTTTTTTTTTGTTTTTTTTTAGCCCTGGTTCACGCTAGAGCGATTTTTCAGGGATGTACGACATTCTGGCGAAATGTAAAATCCCAGGTGAAGTGAAAACACATAGATTTTATTGGGTGCTGTCTAAATTGCTACAATCTGAGTTGCTGAGGAAAAAATACTTTTTTGCACTTTTGGGCAATTCTTGTGCAGCACAACTCCCACTGACTTCAATGTATAATCACCAGCAAGTCGTACATTTGTCTTATTGCAGCGACTTTGCTGAGACATCTGAGGCAGTGCTTTTTTTTTTTAACCCTCGCCTCTTCTACCTGGTCATCCTTGCTGCCTAAAAACGTCCTCCCTAGCACATCCAGTTCACACCACCTGAATGTATCGGAAATATGCGTTCCCACTTGCGGTAGCTTTTTTTTTGGCATGTTTTGCACATGTAAACATGCATCGGGTATAGGACAGCCCATTCAAGTGCGCAACAACTGCCGCAAACTAGCTCAAGAACCTTTTACGGTCATGGAGTGTCACATATTCGCGTCATGCATGTCTTGCCATTTAGGCGGTATTTGCATCTGTGCGCTTCCCATGTGTGGCGTGCATTTGTATTCAGCCCCCTATACTCTGATTCCCTTAACTAAGATCTAGTGGAACCAATTGCCTTCAGAAGTCCCCTAATTAGTAAACAGAGTCCACCTGTGTGTCATGTAATCTCAGTATAAATATATGTTCTGTGAAGCCCTCAGAGGTTTGTTAGAGAACATTAGTGAACAAACAGATTCATGAAGGCCAAGGAACACACCAGAAAGGTCAGGGATAAAGTTGTGGAGAAGTTTACAGTGGGGTTAGGTTATAGAAAAATATCCCAAGCGTTGAACATCTCATGGAGCACTGTTCAATCCATCATCTGAAAATGGAAGGAGTATGGCACAACTGCAAACCTACCAAGACATGGCCGTTCACCTAAACTGACAGGCCGGGCAAGGAGAGCATTCATCAGAGAAGCAGCCAAGAGGTCCATGGGAACTCTGGAGGAGCTGCAGAGATCCACAGCACAGGTGGAAGAATCTGTCCACAGGACAACTATTAGTCGTGCTCCACAAATCTGACCTTTATGGAAGAGGGACAAGAAGAAAGCCATTGTTGAAGTAAACCCATAAGAAGTCCCGTTTGCAGTTTGCGAGAAGCCATGTGGGGGACACAGCATACATGTGGAAGAAGGGGCTCTGGTCAGATGAGACCAAAACTGAACTTTTTGACCTAAAAGCAAAGCTCTGTGTGGCGGAAAACTAACACCTTCCATCCCCACCGTGAAACATGGTGGTGGCAGCATCATGTTGTGAGGATGCTTTTCTTCAGCAGGGACAGGGAAGCTGGTCAGTGTTGATGGGGAGATGGATGGAGCCAAATACAGGGCAATCTTAGAAGACAACCTGTTAGAGTCTGCAGAAAACTTGAGACCGGGGCGGAGGTTCCCCTTCCAGCAGGACAACAACCCGAAACATCCAGCCAGAGCTACAATGGAATGGTTTAGACCAAAGCATTTTCATGTGTTAGAATGGCCCAGTCACAGTCCAGACCTAAATCCAATGGAGAATCTGTGGCAAGACTTGAGAATTGCTGTTTCCAGACGCTCTCCATCCAATCTGACAGAGTTTGAGCGATTCTGCAAAGAAGAATGGGCAGAAATGTCCCTCTCTAGATGTGCAAAGCTGGGAGAGACGTCCCCAAAAAGACTTGCAGCTGGAATTACAGAGAAAGGGGGTCCTAAAAAGTATTGACTCCGGGGGGCTGAATACAAATGACGCCACACTTTTCACAGATTTATTTGTAACAAATATTGAAAACCATTTCTCATTTTCCTTCCACTTCACAATTATGTGCCACTTTGTGTCGGTCCATCACATCAAATCCCAATACAATACATTGTAACATGACAACATGGGGGACATTTCAAGGGGGAGGAGGACTTTGTCAAGGCACTGTATGCTCCATTTTTATGGATATTTGGTGAGAACAGGCTTCTTGGTGTCCTTATGTTAGGCCTTCGTTGATTCATGGACGGTGCAGCTCATCGGACACGGTGTGAATGAGCCCTGGTGCAGACTTTTACATGAAGGAGAACAAATCTCTTCATGGGGACACATGACACCCACTCCCCTCCCCCCTTCTCCAAATAAAAAGGTTTTTTGAATTATTATTTTATATTTGCTTGATTATTATTTTATTTCCATCCACTTTTTAATAACATAGTCATGTTTCATGTACAAATCACTGCTGACAGGTGTTCTTTGTAAGCGCCGCCATTTTGGGGGCCTACGGGTTTCCACGGTAACCAGGAGCCTCTCTCTGTGTCTCCATGACAGCGGAGCGCCCTGTACGGAAGGGTCGCATTACACAGCCATATTGCCGTACGGAAAGCTCCCAGGGCCGCGCCCCCCTTGCCGCCGCAGCCGTCCTTCCGCTTCCGGGGCAGCCAGGCGCTGCCTAGATCCAGGCAACGGGACGGCAACAAACAGGCGGGCGGCCAGGTGGGGGGCTTCGGGTGACGTCACTGGCAGACGGGTGACGTCACTCAGGAGGTCCTGGGCCATCATGCCATAAGGAGACAGTGCAGGTGGGTGTGGTCATGTGACCTGGGCACTGGGTGGGGAAGTGCCTGCCTGAGGGATGGGGACTGCAAGGCCCAGCGTGTCATGGCAGCTGCTATCCCAGCATAGCCTTCTGTATGAACTAGCTGGGTGTTGTAGCCCCCCCCCCCCGGCAGGTGAGGGGGCTGTCAGAACATTAAAGTGGACCTGTCACTGGCTTGAGAACAATGAGATGCAGTTGGGGGGGTGTGTGTCTTCCTGCGCGCGTCACAGCGCCAGATCCTGCTGAGATCGAACACCTTTGCGTTTTTTGATTGAAATCAATGGAAACGCATCAGAAAGTTTGTGTGCGTTATGGTGCCTCAACGTGCCGGCCCACGCACGCGCTGATAGGCTGTCAATGGAAACGCATCAGAAAGTGCCAGTGTGTGTTATGGTGCATCAACATGCTTATGCACGCTCCAGTAGGATTTCAATGGACACCACATCTCCACGCATGCATCTGCAGGTTCCAGTGTGCGTTATGACGCATCAGAGCGCCTGCTCACACGCTGATAGGATTTCATGGAAAACACATCTCCACGCACGCATCCGCAGGTTCCAGTGTGCGTTATGACGCATCAGAGCGCCTGCTCACACGCTGATAGGATTTCATGGAAAACACATCTCCACGCACGTATCCGCAGATTCCAGTGTGCGTTATGATGCATCAGTGCGCCTGCTCACGCACACGTGATAGGATTTCATGGAAAACACATCTCCACGCACGCATGCATCAGGTTCCGGTGTGCATTATGATGCATCACCGCACCTGCTCACGCACGCACCAATAGGATTTCCATGGAAACCACATCTCCCCGCACGCATCAGCAGGTTTTGGTGTGCGTTATGACGCATTAGAGCGCCTGCTCACACACACTCCGATAGGATTTTAATGGAAACCACATCTGCTCGCATGCATCAGCAGGTTCCAGTGTGCGTTATGACGCATCACCGCGCCTGCTCACACACATGCCGATAGGATTTTAATGGAAACCGCATCTCCAGTCACACATCAGCAGGTTTTTGTGTGCGTTATGACGCATCACCGCGCCTGCTCACACACACGCCGATAGGATTTTAATGGAAAACACATCTCCATGCACGCATCCGCAGGTTCCATTGTGCGTTATGACGAATCAGCGCGCCTACTCACGCACGCTCCAATAGGATTTCATGGAAAACACATCTCCACGCACGCATCAGCAGGTTTTGGTGTGCGCTATGACGCATCAGAGCGCCTGCTCACACACATGCCGATAGGATTTCATGGAAAACACATCACGCACGCATCAGGTTCCGGTGTGCGTTATGACGCATCACCGCGCCTGCTCACGCACATGCCGATACGATTTCAATCAGGGTGGATTTGATTTAAATCACTAGTCAGTAAGGTTTGATGTAAATCCTAGTTTTCTACATAAAGACTAATTCTTGCTGGTATAACTTTAATATACAAGTAGATGAAGATTTTTAGGATAACAACTTTTCATATTAGTTTTTTTATCCCCAGTTTAATAGGTTAATCATTCATATTTGGACAACTTTTCTGTTGTACTTAGGAAGGAGAAAAATAATCATTACCTTAATAATAACAATTTAAATAGATTTATTCAACTGAAACAATAACATTCCAGCATATGTGATTGGCTTAAACATCCATGTTTGGTAACTAATTTGGCTAAACAAAATCTATATATGTTAAGAAACTTAGACTGTCAGCCCCTCCTCCTCACACTTAGTTTCACTTTCTTCTTGTGCAGATCTATTCCACTCCAAACAATCAGAAAAATATTGTTTCTATTCTATTCACTGAACTTCTTGAAACTTAGCAGTGAAGGGGTTGATTCTGTATTCATAGGTTTGTAGAAGTTAGGATGAAGGGCTTTTTCTTAACTCTGTTGATGTTATAACATTTTTGCTGTGAAGAAGAGGCATGTGATCTCCGCTGAGTCCAATTCAGTTTTGAGAACTGCAAAAGTAAACCAATCATCTGTGATAATATCTTGTAGGCAGAGAAACTGCCCAATAATCTTACAGAAACCTCTGGAAGAGCCTGACATTGTGAATGGATTCATGGAATTTATTTACCAAAAATATTAAACATATACAGCCTTATTCTACATAATTAAAAAAACTAATCTTTATTTCATGATGGAATAACCTTTGGATGGTAATATATTTTCCTCAAAAAGCATTTTATTTTAAAAAATCCAATTTAAATAAAAAAAAAATCCGTTTTTTTTTGATTTTTAAAAAAAAAATCATTGATTTTTATCCACCCTGGTTATGACGCATCAGCGCGCCTGCTCACACACACACTGATAGGATTTCATGGAAAACACATCTCCACGCACGCATCAGCAGGTTCCAGTGTGCGTTATGATGCATCAGCGCGCCTGCTTACGCACACGCCAATAGGATTTCATGGAAAACACATCTCCACGCACGCATCAGCAGGTTTTGGTGTGCGCTATGACGCATCAGAGCGCCTGCTCACGCACATGCCGATAGGATTTTAATGGAAACCACATCTCCAGTCACACATCAGCAGGTTTTTGTGTGCGTTATGATGCATCAGCGCACCTGCTCACACACACGCCGATAGGATTTTAAAGGAAAACACATCTCCATGCACGCATCCGCAGGTTCCAGTGTGCGTTATGACGCATCAGCGCACCTGCTCACGCACGCGCCAATAGGATTTCATGGAAAACACATCACGCACGCATCAGGTTCCGGTGTGCGTTATGACGCATCAGCGCACCTGCTCACGCACACACCGATAGGATTTCAATGGAAACTGCATCTCCACGCACGCATCAGCAGGTTCCAGTGTCTGTTATGACGCATCACCGCGCCTGCTCACGCACACACCGATAGGATTTCATGGAAAACACATCTCCATGCACGCATCAGGTTCTGGTGTGCGTTCTGACACATCACCGCGCCTGCTCACGCACACGACTACAGGATTTCAATGGAGAATGCAATGGTCAAAGATGCAAAGGCGTCAGGTGAGGGAATGAGTGACTGCATGCACTTTCCCCCGTTTGCTCAGTGGGATGCCGTTTATTGTAAATGCCCCCCCCCACAGCACGCCACGCACCATGCTGACCGACGCGTGTTGCAGTATAGCACCCTGGAGTACGGTGCCGGAGAGGCCGCGGTCACACTTCAGCGTCTTTGGTCAGTTTGTATCGTCTTTTGTGAGCACATATCGGGCTTAAAGCATAACGTCACTCTCTCAACCTGAACTATTATGAATCCTTATGCTGCTAGCATCCTGACACAGATCGGAAGGCGTTTTATATTTACTTGTATTAAACTGTTTTTTATATTTCTTCAGTTACTTCCTGGTTTCTGGCCAAGGCAAATGATGTCATACATCCCAGGAGTCTTTAGGAGGGATTTTCTCATTTAAGACCACCCTCCTGCCTGAGCTAAGGGCAGATGGAATCCAGAAAGTAACTGCAACATAAATCATCTGCCCTTACTCAAGATGGCCACTGCCAGAAATACTAGGGGGTGTTTTTTTAAAGTGATTTCTCAGGAAAGTAAAGCATGGATGGGAGAGGGGGTGCTTTGAATATTAAAAATTAATGAAATGGCACTTTTAGTTTCTGCTCCAATACAGCGTAGTTCTGCTTCAGGCTCCATGCACACTAGCAGTTTATTAAGCTCCTAGAAGCTGTTAATAGCACTTTTTTTTTCTGTTCTTAGAAACTAAATAGCGCTCTCCTATCTGTCCATGTACACTACTTATCAGCATTTTTTGAGCTTCAGCTTCTAGGAGCAGAAAAAAATGTTTTTTGTAGTTTTTTTTTTTTTAGGTTTTTTCCAGAAGCAAAAAAAAAAAAAAAAAAAACTCTAGTGTGCATGGAGCCTAATGCAGGCCATAGATGGGGAGAAAAAACGGCAGATTTTTCTTTTAAAAAACGAAAATTCGGTCGTTCAAGTGGCCGACGTTACCATCAATGGTAAAAAAAATCGGCCGATTTTCATCCCTTCTACAGCTGGCAAAAAGTGTCCCTGCAGAGAGCTCCGCTATTTCTGACAGTTCCTTGACATTTACAGCGGTTGAAACATTGTATCTATTTGTTTCCATTTAGGATACAGATGTTTTTATTCGGAAACAAATAGATACAATGTTTCAACCGCTGTAAATGTCAAGGAACTGTCAGAAATAGCAGAGCTCTCTGCAGAGACACTTTTTGCTGGACTCGAATTCTTCTTATTTTCATCCTACTTCTTCTTCTTCATCCTCATCCTCTTCTTCTTCTTCATCCTCATCCTCTTCTTCATCCTCATCCTCTTCTTCTTCTTCTTCATCCTCATCCTCTTCTTCTTCTTCATCCTCTTCTTCATCCTCTTCTTCTTCTTCTTCTTCCTCATCCTCTTCTTCTTCATCCTCTTCTTCTTCATCATCCTCATCCTCTTCTTCTTCATCCTCCTCCTCCTCCTCTTCTTCTTCATCCTCCTCCTCCTCCTCTTCTTCCTCATCCTCTTCTTCTTCTTCTTCTTCTTCTTCTTCTTCATCATCCTCATCTTCTTCTTCTTCTTCATCCTCCTCCTCTTCTTCTTCATCCTCCTCCTCCTCTTCTTCTTCATCATCCTCCTCCTCTTCTTCTTCATCCTCCTCCTCCTCTTCTTCTTCTTCTTCTTCTTCTTCATCCTCCTCCTCCTCTTCTTCCTCATCCTCTTCTTCTTCATCATCCTCATCTTCTTCTTCATCCTCTTCTTCATCTTCATCCTCTTCTTCATCTTCATCCTCTTCTTCATCCTCATCCTCTTCTTCTTCTTCTTCGTCCTCATCCTCTTCTTCTTCATCATCATCCTCATCTTCTTCATCATCATCATCCTCCTCCTCCTCTTCTTCTTCTTCTTCTTCTTCTTCATCCTCATCCTCTTCTTCTTCATCAGCATCATCCTCATCCTCTTCTTCTTCATCCTCTTCTTCTTCATCCTCATCCTCTTCTTCTTCTTCATCATCCTCATCCTCTTCTTCTTCTTCTTCATCCTCATCCTCTTCTTCTTCATCCTCTTCTTCTTCCTCTTCTTCTTCTTTATCCTCTTCTTCATCCTCTTCCTCTTCTTTTTCTTCTTTTTGTCTTCCTCTTGCAGGTCACTGCTCATGCGCAGATTTTTTTATCGGTAAAAAATCGGCCGATTTGCCCACTAATTGCCGCGAAAATCGGCCGATCGGCAAAATCGGCCGATTTTTTTCCAACTTTACCGAAAAAAAAAACGGCCAAAATACCGAAAAACGGCCGACCAAATCGCCCACTAACGATCCGAAAATCGGCCGATTTTATTTTCGGCCGCAAAATCGGCCGATTTTCGAACCATCTATGGCCTGCATAAGGCTGGCCATACATTATACAATTTTCTTGAGAATTTTGCTTTAGATTTACCAAAAAACATATAATAGGTCAAACCTAAACAAGACTTTCAATTGTATCCAATCAGGCTCTTGCACTACATAGTTGAAGGTTATTCTAAAGGAAATTGGGCAGAAAATTGTGTAGTGTATGGCCAGCCTTAAAGAGGTTCTACAAATCCTGTAGCTGTTGACTTTTAATAAAAGGAGACTTAAACCGGAACTTTCCTCATAACAATTGATAAAAAAATAGTAAGATTCTGTATCAAGGGACATACACCCCCCGGCCACTTTATTAGGTACACCTGTTCAATTGCTCGGTAATACAAATTGCTAATCAGCCAATCACATGGCAGCAACTCAATGCTTTTAGGCATCTAGATGTGGTGAAGACAACTTGCTGAAGTTCAAACCGAGCATCAGAATGGGGAAGAAAGGGGATTTAAGTGACTTTGAATGCGACATGGTTGTTGGTGTCAGACGGGCTGGTCTGAGTGTTTCAAAAACTGCTGATCTACTGGGATTTTCACGCACAACCATCTCTAGGGTTTACAGAGAATGGTCCGGAAAAGAGAACATGTCCAGTGAGGGGCAGTTGTGTGGACGAAAATGCCTTGTTGGTGTCAGAGGTGAATGGGCAGACTGGTTGGAGATGATAGAGAGGCAACAAGTAAGGCTACTTTCACACTGAGGAGTTTTGAAGTTTTTCTGAGTTTAAAAAAAGCGCCTGAAAAGCACAAGAAAAATGCTTCCCTGTGTATGTGAATGTATATCTATGAATGTTTTCACACTGAGGCGCTGCGCTTGCGGTGCTGTGTGTAAATTCCTTACAGCATCTTTGGGGCATGTTTGGGGAGTTAAAAAAAAAATGGACAAAAATGCCTCTTCCCATCGAAATCAATGAAAAGCGCTTCAAAAGGCCTCAAAAACGAGAAGCGTTTTTGGTGCAGTTTTTAAGTCATTTGTTCTTTAACCATTTCAATACCGGGCAATTTTCCCCCTTCCTGCCCAGGCCATTTTTCAGGTTTCAGCGCTCTCACACTTTGAATGACAATTGCGCGGTCATACAACATTGTACCCAAACTAAAATTATATCATTTTCTTCACACAACTAGAGCTTTCTTTTGGTGGTATTTAATCACCGCCGAGGTTTTTATTTTTTGCTAAATTATCAAAAAAAGACCAAAAATTTTGAAAAAAAAACACGTTTTTCTTTGTTTTTGTTATAATAGTTTACAAATAAATAATTGTTCTTCATAAATTTAGGCCGAGATGTATTCTACTCCATGTCTTTGGTGAAAATAACCCAAATTAGGAGGGATTTTTTAGTTTGTAGGAAAGTTATAGAGTTCACAAACTATGGTATAGATCTGAATATTGATCAATCCTGAAGTACTGACAGCCAATCTAATTTCTTGAGGTCCAAGAATGCCAGAATAGTACAGATATCCCCCAAATGTCAGAACAGTACAGATATCCCCCAAATGACTCCTTTTTGCAGAGTAGACAGTCCGACGTCCTTCATAAGAGGCATGGCGAGTTTTTTGAAGTTGTATTTTTTTTGTCATAATTTTTCGGAAAATTAAAAAATTAAAAAAATTATTTTCACTATTTTTATTTTTACATATTGTCACCAGTGCAGTACAGCGTCATCATATAACTGGCATGGCGGTGATCAGGGACACTGATTGGTGACAATATGAAAAAAAAATATATATATATATATATTTTTTATTTTTTTTAATTTTTTATTACATTTTTTTTATTTTTTTTAAGATTTTTTTTCATATTTTACTATGACCAAAGGAGTACAATGTTACCATAGTAACATTGTACTACTTTGGGGAAGTGATCAGTATTTTTTTTTTTTTTTTACACAATTTGCTTATAGCAAAGAATTACTTTGCTATAAGCAAGCATTTACCTGAATGACATCGATTCATTCAGGGTTTTTTTTTTTTGTGCTTAGCTGTGATTTGGCCACAGCTTATCACATGACATGTGCATGTGATTAGCTGCGACCATTCACAGCTAGACACTAGTATACAATGGATGGCATGAATGAAGCCATCCATTGTATACAACTGTCATGTGACCTGCTGTGATTGGTCACAGCAAGTCACATGGTACCGGCAACGGGGGCCGGTACTCAGATCTGTCATCGGCCGTGTCCGAGGTACACGGCCGGTGACAGATCGCGCCGCTGCGCGGCTTTGCAACCGCACAAACTGCGCATGTGCGGGAGCACGCCAAATGGCGTCCACCCGGAAAGATGAAGCATTTTTGCTGCCGCCAAACGGCTATAGGCCGGGCGGCTAATGGTTAAGAAAACTCAAAGTGCGGTAAAAACGTCTATGCGTTCTTGTGGCGGATCAGTGTGAAAGTAGCCTAACTCCAATAACCACTCATTACAACCAAAGTATGCAGAATACCATCTCTGAACGCACAACACGCTAAACCTTGAAGCAGATGGGCTACAGCAGCAGAAGACCACACTGGGTGCCACTCCTGTCAGCTATGAACAGGAAACGGAGACTATAATTCTCACAAGATCACCAAAATTGGACAATAGAAGATTGGAAAAACATTGCGTGGCCCGATGAGTCTCCATTTCAGCTGCGGCATTCAGATGGTAGGGTCAGAATTTGGCTTAACATGAAAGCATGGATCCATCCTGCCTTGTATCAATGGTTCAGACTTATGGTGGTGGTGTCATGGTGTGGTGGATCCATCCTGCCTTGCATCAGTGGTTCAGACTGATGGTGGTGGTGTCATGGTGTGGTGGATCCATCCTGCCTTGTATCAATGGTTCAGACTGAAGGTGGTGGTGTCATGGTGTGGTGGATCCATCCTGCCTTGCATCAGTGGTACAGACTGATGGTGGTGGTGTCATGGTGTGGTGGATCCATCCCGCCTTGTATCAATGGTTCAGACTGATGGTGGTGGTGTCATGGTGTGGTGGATCCATCCTGCCTTGTATCAATGGTTCAGACTGATGGTGGTGGTGTCATGGTGTGGGGGAGATTTTCTTGGCACACTTTGAGCCCCTTAGTACTAATTCAGCATTGTTTAAATGCCACGGTCTACCTGAGTATTGTTGCTGACCATGTCCATCCCTTTATGACTCCAGTATCCCCATCTTCTGATGGCTCCTTCCAACAGGATAATGCACCATGTCACAAAGCTCAAATCATCTCCAACTGGTTTCTTGAACATCACAATGAGGTCACTGGACTGCAATGGCCTCCACAGTCACCAGATCTCCATCCAATAGAGCACCTTTGGGATGGGGTGGAACGGGAGATTCCTATCATGGATGTGCAGCCAACAAATTGCAGCAACTGCGTGATGTTATCATGTCAATATGGACCAAAATCTCTGAGGAATGTTTCCAACACCTTGTTGAATCTATGCCACAAAGAATGAGGGCCGTTCTGAAGGCAAAAGGGGGTCCAAGCCGGTACTAGCAAGGTGGACCTAATAAAGTGGCTGGTGAGTGTAGATTCCACATTAATAATTATGCAACCACAATTAGTGTGTGCTGTTACTTGCCTCCAGCGTTGCTCCAATTTCTTCTTACTGGAGGCCGCCATTTTGTTGAAGCCTAGAACCCTTAGCAGCAGTTGAAATGTTCTTAAACCCCGGACCCTGCATTCACTATATCCGCTCTCCCCGGACACTGCATTCACTATATCCGCTCTCCCCGGACACTGCATTCACTATATCCGTTCTCCCCGGACACTGCATTCACTATATCTGCTCTCGGACCCTGCATTCATTATATTCGGTGTCCCCGGACCCTGCATTCACTATAACTGCTCTCCCTACACCCTGCATTCACTATATCCGCTCTCCCAGGACCCTGCATTCACTATATCTGGTCTCCCCAGACCCCGCATTCACTATATCCGCTCTTCCCGGACCCTGCATTCACTATATCCGCTCTTCCCGGACCCTGCATTCACTATATCCGCTCTCCCCGGACCCTGCATTCCCTATATCCGGTCTCCCCGGACCCTGCATTCACTTTATCCGGTCTCCCCGGACCCTGCATTCCCTATATCCGCCCTGCCCGGACCCCGCATTCACTATATCCGCCCTGCCCAGACCCCGCATTCACTTTATGCGCCCTCCCCGGACCCTGCATTCACTATATCCGCTCTCCCAGGACTCTGCATTCACTATATTCGCTCTCCCAGGACCCTGCATTCACTATATCCGCTCTCCCAGGACCCTGCATTCACTATATTCGGTCTCCCAGGACCCTGCATTCACTATATCTGCTCTCCCAGGACCCTGCATTCACTATATCCGCTCTCCCCGGACCCTGTATTCACTATATCTGCTCTCCCCGTACCCTGCATTCACTATATCCGCTCTTCCCGGACCCTGCATTCACTATATCCGCTCTCCCTGGACCCTGCATTCACTTTATCCGGTCTCCCCGGACCCCGTATTCACTATATTCGCTCTCCCCGAACCCAGCATTCACTATATCCGCCCTGCCCGGACCCCGCATTCACTATACCCGGTCTCCCCGGACCCTGCATTCACTATATCTGCCCTCCCCGGACCCTGCATTCACTATATCCGCTCTCCCAGGACCCTGCATTCACTATATCCGCTCTCCCAGGACCCTGCATTCACTATATCCGCTCTCCCAGGACCCTGCATTCACTATATCTGCTCTCCCAGGACCCTGCATTCCCTATATCCGCTCTCCCCGGACCCTGTATTCACTATATCTGGTCTCCCCGGACCCTGCATTCACTATATCCGCTCTTCCCGGACCCTGCATTCACTATATCCGCTCTCCCTGGACCCTGCATTCACTTTATCCGGTCTCCCCGGACCCCGTATTCACTATATTCGCTCTCCCCGAACCCCGCATTCACTATATCCGCCCTGCCCGGACCCCGCATTCACTATACCCGGTCTCCCCAGACCCTGCATTCACTATATCTGCCCTCCCCGGACCCTGCATTCACTATATCCGCTCTCCCAGGACCCTGCATTCACTATATCCGCTCTCCCAGGACCCTGCATTCACTATATCCGCTCTCCCAGGACCCTTCATTCACTATATCCGCTCTCCCAGGACCCTGCATTCACTAGATCCGCTCTCCCCGGACCCTGCATTCACTAGATCCGGTCTCCCCGGACCCCGCATTCACTATATCCGCTCTCCCCGGACCCCGCATTCAATATATCCGCTCTCCCCGGACCCCGCATTCAATATATCCACTCCCCCCGGACCCCGCATTCACTATATCCGGTCTCCCCGGACCCCGCATTCACTATATCCGGCTCCCCGATCCCCGCATTCACTATATCCGGTCTCCCCGGACCCCGCATTCACTATATCCGGTCTCCCCGGACCCCGCATTCACTATATCCGGTCTCCCCGGACCCCGCATTCACTATATCCGCTCTCCCCGGACCCCGCATTCACTATATCCGGACTCCGCATTCACTATATCCGGTCTCCCCGGACCCCGCATTCACTGTATCCGGTCTCCCCGGACCCCGCATTCACTGTATCCGGTCTCCCCGGACCCCGCATTCACTATATCGGGTCTCCCCGGATCCCGCATTCACTATATCGGGTCTCCCCGGACCCCGCATTCACTATATCGGGTCTCCCCGGACCCCGCATTCACTATATCCGGTCTCCCCGGACCCCGCATTCACTATATCCGGTCTCCCCGGACCCCGCATTCACTATATCCGGTCTCCCCGGACCCCGCATTCACTATAACTGGTCTCCCCGGACCCCGCATTCACTATATCCGGTCTCCCCGGACCCTGCATTCACTATATCCGGTCTCCCGGTCCCCGCATTCACTATAGCTGGTCTCCCCGGACCCTGCATTCACCATATCCGGTCTCCCCGGACCCTGCATTCACTATACAGTCAGGTCCATAAATATTGGGACATCGACACAATTCTAACATTTTTGGCTCTATACACCACCACAATGGATTTGAAATGAAACGAACAAGATGTGCTTTAACTGCAGACTGTCAGCTTTAATTTGAGGGTATTTACATCCAAATCAGGTGAACGGTGTAGGAATTACAACAGTTTGCATATGTGCCTCCCACTTCTTAAGGGACCAAAAGTAATGGGACAGAATAATAATCATAAATCAAACTTTCACTTTTTAATACTTGGTTGCAAATCCTTTGCAGTCAATTACAGCCTGAAGTCTGGAACGCATAGACATCACCAGACGCTGGGTTTCATCCCTGGTGATGCTCTGCCAGGCCTCTACTGCAACTGTCTTCAGTTCCTGCTTGTTCTTGCGGCATTTTCCCTTCAGTTTTGTCTTCAGCAAGTGAAATGCTCAATCGGATTCAGGTCAGGTGATTGACTTGGCCATTGCATAACATTCCACTTCTTTCCCTTAAAAAACTCTTTGGTTGCTTTTGCAGTCTGCTTTGGGTCATTGTCCATCTGCACTGTGAAGCGTCCAATGAGTTCTGAAGCATTTGGCTGAATATGAGCAGATAATATTCCCGAAACACTTCAGAATTCATCCGGCTGCTTTTGTCAGCAGTCACATCATCAATAAATACAAGAGAACCAGTTCCATTGGCAGCCATACATGCCCACGCCATGACACTACCACCACCATGCTTCACTGATGAGGTGGTATGCTTAGGATCATGAGCAGTTCCTTTCCTTCTCCATACTCTTCTCTTCCCATCACTCTGGTACAAGTTGATCTTGGTCTCATCTGTCCATAGGATGTTGTTCCAGAACTGTGAAGGCTTTTTTACATGTCGTTTGGCAAACTCTAATCTGGCCTTCCTGTTTTTGAGGCTCACCAATGGTTTACATCTTGTGGTGAACCCTCTGTATTCACTCTGGTGAAGTCTTCTCTTGATTGGTGACTTTGACACACATACACCTACCTCCTGGAGGGTGTTCTTGATCTGGCCAGCTGTTGTGAAGGGTGTTTTCTTCACCAGGGAAAGAATTCTTCGGTCATCCACCACAGTTGTTTTCCGTGATCTTCCGGGTCTTTTGGTGTTGCTGAGCTCACCAGTGCGTTCCTTCTTTTTAAGAATGTTCCAAACAGTTGTTTTGGCCACGCCTAATGTTTTTGCTATCTCTCTGATGGGTTTGTTTTGTTTTTTCAGCCTAATGATGGCTTGCTTCACTGATACTGACAGCTTATTGGATCTCATATTGAGAGTTGACAGCAACAGATTCCAAATGCAAATAGTACACTTGAAATTAACTCTGGACCTTTTATCTGCTCATTGTAATTGGGATAATGAGAGAATAACACACACCTGACCATGGGACAGCTGAGAAGCCAATTGTCCCATTACTTTTGGTCCCTTAAGAAGTGGGAGGCACATATTCAAACTGTTGTAATTCCTACACCGTTCACCTGATTTGGATGTAAATACCCTCAAATTAAAGCTGACAGTCTGCAGTTAAAGAACATCTTGTTCGTTTCATTTCAAATCCATTGTGGTGGTGTATAGAGCCAAAAATGTTAGAATTGTGTCGATGTCCCAATATTTATGGACCTGACTGTATCTGGTCTCCCACAGAACATGGAAATGCAATTATTTTAGTAAATATAAACTGCTAAATACCTTTTCTCATCAGCAGTATACAGCAGTCTTGTGACTTCTATCAGTGTCCAGCTGAGCATTGGTTAAAGCTTGTAGGAGGAGTTTTCATTTTGAACTGTTAAATCGATAGGTTGAGTTCCACTTTAATCTTTAGACTCTCAGCAGGTCAGCCTCTACAAATTCAGCGCACTGCCTAACAGTAGAGAGCAACTGAGCATGTGCAGAACAGTGTAAGGCCGGCCATACATAGGTCGATTTTTTAACGCTTTTTCGTTCGAAAATCAGACCTAAGAATAATCAGGTGATTTTCGCTCTGTTAGTGGGGCAATAGCACCGGCCGATTTTCGTGGTTCCTCCCCATTTTGTTTATCGGGCATGCTGGAAAATGTGTGTAAAACGACCGATTTTCGAAATCATTGGTGGCACCATCGGATTACAGAACGAATGATGTTTTTGATCGAAAAATCGTTCGGAATTCGACCCATGTATGGTCTGCTTAAGACATTGTATTACTGGATTTTAAATGAGATAGTCACTTATTTTTAATGGCTATACCTGCAGAAGGGGCCGGCCTGCATGACTTATTTTTCTGACTATAGATCCTCTTTAACTGTGCAGGGATCCAGCGCTGTCCTCACCCGGGCCGGTACTTTGCCTTTCTTCAGCTCCCCGGTGCCAGCATGTTAACTGGTGGCAGCCTGTGACTCCTTGCAGCTTCGCTCTGCGCATGCGCAAGCCGCGCTGCGTCCTGTGAATGTCCCTGCTGTCCTCTGGGACCTGTGACATGTCCCAAAAGGCTGTGAGCAGAAGAATGGGGGGTGAAGTTCCGCTCGGATCGCCTAGGAATGAGGCAGAAAAGCAGAACGTCCTCTTTGGGGTGAAGTTCCACTTTAAGCATTTTTTTATTCTTGGTAAAGCTGTTACTAGGCAAGAAAACACCCTAAAGTAAATGTTTTTTGGGGCTGGTCCGCACCATGCCCGTATCAGAAGCGCACAGCGTGGATCTGTGCGCCGCGTTTTCAAGCCCATTCATTTTGAATGGGCTAAAATCGCAGCGTGCCCAAAGCAGTGCATGCACTACATTTTAAAACGCGCTGTAACCGGATCGTCTGGTACAACAATACTGTGTGCTCCGGTGCAGGCAGGTGTGGGCAAATGCAGTACATTTACGACCTGCATTTGGGGTATCATTAAAGCGGAGCTCCACCCAAAAGGGGAAGTTCCGCTTTAACCGCTTGGCACCGGCCGAACGCAAATGTGCGGCCTCCCGGCGTCTGGGCCGAGCGGCCGCACATTTGCGTTCTATTAGAAAAAATATGTGCTGGGAGCGCGCTCTCAGCACACATGTCCGGTACTCACGGAAAGGTCCCAATCTCCTCTTTCGATCGGGACCTTTCCCGATCATGTGACCAACGTGACAGCGTGTCACTGCGGTCACATGACCCTAAACCCCGCCCCGCCCCCCGGCTTCTGAAACCCTTAGGTATCCAGAGTTCCCCTTAAGGTATAGATGGGTGCAGCTCTCTGGGTGTAATGGAGGCTCCCTCTCTGGTGGTCAGGTGGTAGGTAGCTGTAAGTTGATACTGCACCCCTGATCCTGTATAGGGAAGGTACTTTTTTTTTTTTTCACTTCTTGGCAGTACCTTGTCTGTACAGGATCAGGGGTGCAGTATCAACTTACAGCTACCTACCACCTGACCACCAGAGAGGGAGCCTCCATTACACCCAGAGAGCTGCACCCATCTATACCTTAACCTCCCTGGCGGTATGATTATTTCAGATTTTTGGTGCTGAAAGCGGTACATTATTTTGCATGGAAATATGTATTTTTTTTATTGTAGGCTGTAATGTTTAGGAATAACTCACTGAAATCTGTCCGAACAAGAGTCTAGTAAACATCCCGGGTAGGATAAAATTTGAAACACGAAATCATAAATTATAATTTAATAAATAATCATAAAAAATAATAATATAATAATAATACATTTACATCAATAATATAATCAAACCAAAAACACTGAAATGTGAAATATAGCGCCAAGTTCGCACATCACTGAGCAAAGTCGCAGAATCGTTTTCAGTGTCTGATGAGGAATTTCCCCCACGAATCATTATCACTCAATTCTGCAAGTGGTTCTGATTTACTATCGCTGTTCTCTAGCCGGTCTAAAACCGATTTTGACCTAAAGGGACGCTTTTTGGACGCCATGGACGTTTCTCAGTTTCCAGGCAGAAAGAACATTCAAAATGCAGGCAGGGCGCCGGACAAAGCACTCGGGACAAAATGTATGTGAAATGGGTTGAAACAGCAATGTTTTACTATGTAAAATTTTGAAAAAAAGACATTTTTTAAAATTTTCAAATTTCCCACTGGCGGCGGCGGCGGCCGTACGTCCCGACGTCACAGGGACCGGAACACAGAAGCCGGATGCCGGCATCGGCCGGAGGAGATGGCCGGGGACACATCACGGGAGCGAAGGACAAGGTAAGCTCTGCAGGGACTCCCTGAGCAACGCCGCATGGTAAGCCTGAGTGTAGCTCGGGGTTACCGCTTCTGGTACTGACATTTTACCCCGAGCTACACTCGGGAATACCGCCAGGGAGGTTAAGGGGAACTCTGGATACCCCTGATGTCCCACCATTGAGTCCCAGGACCACAAGAGGGAGTCTACTGGATTCCTGCCTTACTCTGAGATGACCATTAGATGACATCAGGATATAATATACAAACGCTCCATAATTTGCGCGTTCTGGTGAGTGCGCATTCCTTACACACCTGTATGCACATCATTCGTCTTCAGGAAGTCATAGGAATATCTGAGCACTATAAAGTCACCTATGAACTGTTTATGTGCCATTTTGATATTATATCTGTAATTTATATATTTTCTTTATTATTTATAAGCATTCATACATATCGTATTGATTTTATTAGTTAGCGCTGCACATTTATTTTATACTGTCTTTTAGAGGGTTTTTTTTGGTTTCCTTGTGCATAGCTGCTTTCGTCCTCTCTGTGCGCTCACATTTATTCGCTTTATACATGGTTAAAAAACAGTGTTACTTTGTATTTCTCTATCTCCCGTCTGATCAATGTTTATAAACAATGTTACTTTGTATCTCTATCTCACGTCTGATCAATGTTTATAAACAATGTTACTTTGTATTTCTCTATCTCCCGTCTGATCAGTGTTTTTAAACAATGTTACTTTGTATTTCTCTATCTCCCGTCTGATCAGTGTTTATAAACAATGTTACTTTGTATCTCTATCTCACGTCTGATCAATGTTTATAAACAATGTTACTTTGTATCTCTATCTCCCGTCTGATCAATGTTTATCCACTTGCCCTCCAGAGGATTGCCCCCCCCCCCCCCCTTCCTGACCAGGCCATTTTTTGGGATATGGTGCTGCGTTACTTTAAATGACAAATGCACAGTTGTGCAATGTTTATAAACAATGTTACTTTGTATCTCTATCTCCCATCTGATCAATGTTTATAAACAATGTTACTTTGTATCTCTATCTCCCGTCTGATCAATGTTTATAAACAATGTTACTTTGTATCTCTCTATTTCCCATCTGATCAATGTTTATAAACAATGTTACTTTGCATCTCTATCTCCCATCTGATCAATGTTTATCCACTTGCCCTCCAGAGGATTGCCCCCCCCCCTTCCTGACCAGGCCATTTTTTGGGATATGGTGCTGCGTTACTTTAAATGACAATTGCACAGTCGTGCAATGTTTATAAACAATGTTACTTTTGTATCTATGTCTCCTGTGTGATCAATGTTTATAAACAATGTTACTTTTGTATCTATATCTCCTGTGTGATCAATGTTTATAAACAATGTTACTTTGAATCTCTATCTCCTGTCTGATCAACGTTTATTAATAAAATTAATTTGTGTCTCTCTATATCCATCTGCCATTTCTGCCAGCAGATGTATTTACACAGCAACAATTTTCTTTCATTATAACCCCTACTGCTGCCTCCTGGTGGCCCTTTCAGTGTTCAGGAGGCAGCACAGTAAGTCAGAACTCCGCCTCATTTCTTGGCTGGAGGACGTCCATCATCATCTAGTCTTTTCTTCCCTATACTGACTGTCCTCGACCTGCCCTTTTAATGCACTAGATTTCAGCCTTTTCAATCATGGAGGCTCAGTATCACATGCGGGTGTTACCTAGCGGGGTCTGTATGCAGATACAGTCTGCCTAGCAACGCTCACTCCTCCAGATTGACACCCACCCATCCCGGCATTTTGATGTTTGCGTAACCCCTGCCACTGCTTACATCAGGGCTGAAGGCTCTTGAGAGGAGAACTGAGGCAGGGTGCTGTGATGTTTTCAGGAATGTGCAACACCCTCCCAGTAGCCATTATCTGCCTGCATTGTGTAAAGGAGCACAGAGACCAAGTGATAGCCTCACTGGTTCTTAAGCGTGGTATGAAATGAAAACCGATTTTGTGTAAATATTTCCTTGGGATGTGGATAAGGGGGGAGGGGGGAACCGGGGAAGGCAAAGTCTAAGCAGATTAAACTTCAGCTAGTTGACAGCTGTAGCCTAAGACTATTAATAAGGATGTCACTCAGGGCTGTGATTGGATTGTGACAATGTCAGCCCTCCGGCCCCATCCTCCGGGTACAAACATACAACCAAGGCCAGATCATAGTCCAGCAGGTGGAAGGGGTTTGCTTTTCTGAATCTCTGGGGGCTCAGACACTGGAAGATGTGTTCAGTGCTGTGAGATCATCAGACGGTTTCCTGCACAGCGCCAAGCATCTGGTCAGGGCTGGAATATCGCAGAAGGTGGATTTCAATCATGGAAGCTCAGCATCACATGTGGGTATTACCTAGGGTGGTCTACATGCAAATACAACCTCCCCATGAACATCCACTCCTCCAGACTGACACCCACCCATCCAGACTGACACCCACCTACCCACCCATGTGATATTTGCAGTACTCCTCCCAAGAGCCAGCCCACTGCTTGCATTAGGGCTGAGGGCTTGTGAGAGGAGTACCGAGGCAAGGTGCTGTGATGTTTTTAGGAAACTATGTACAGCACCCGCCTAGCCCCTCCCACTAGCCATGACTGCTTGCATTGCATAGACAAGGACTGAGACCCAGTGATGATGTGCATGGGTCTAAAAAAAGGTATGTGATAAAAATGGAAATGGTTGCTTGATGACTCAGGAAGGAAAAAAAGTTGATTAACCCCTTGGCGCTGGTGCCTCCCGACCCTTCAAGGGTTTCAGAAGCTAGGAGGCGGGGCGGGCTTTTAGGGTCATGTGACCGCCATGATTCGCTGTCACGATCGAAAGAGGAGATCGGGACCTTTTCCGTGAGTACCAGACGCGTGCTGGGAGTGCGCAGGGCGCGTGCTCTCAGCACACGTGTTTTTCTTAATTATTTTTTATTATTATTTCAGGTACTTACATAGCGCCGTCAATTTACGTATATATTGTACATTCACATCAGACCCTAACCCTCAAGGGGCGTACAATCTAAGGTCCCTAACTCACATTCATACATACTAGGGACAATTTAGACAGGAGCCAATTCACCTACCAGCATGTCTTTAGAGTGTGGGAGGAAACCGGAGTACCCAGAGGAAACCCACGCAGGGACAGGGAGAACACGCAAACTCCAGGCAGGTGGTGCCGTGGTTGGGATTCGAACCAACGACCCCAGTACTGCCAGGTGGAAGTGCTAACCAGTTTGCACGCAAGTGTGCGGCCGCTCGGCGTCAAGGCCCAGAGGCCGCACATTTGTGTCTGGCAGGCGCGAAGAGGTTAAACGTCAGCATTAACACACAGTGCTAGGATCATATGGATTATATCTAGAAACTATAACTACAGCTTCCCCTTCATATGTAATCCGCTACTATGACCAATGAAGAGCTTTGTGTGGAGTTCTGTTTCAACTTCCCAATAGGACATTTCTTCATCTCTTCCTATAAATTGTTTCTGTGTTCCGCAGGGCTGAAGAAACCATGCACTTGTGAGCTGTCCCATCATGGAGGTCAGGGAGGGGCCCCCGTGTGAGGAGAGGCTTCCGACTCCAGGAGCCGAGGACCACCCAACTGGCCACCTAGAGCTGCAGGGCGAAGGTGGCACTGAGATGAAGAAGCCGGCTGAAAACCTCAGCGATGGAAAGAAGGACGAGGGCGAGCTAGAGGAAGAGCTGGATCCCCGGATACAGGTATTATATTTATATTCTAAAAGCGGTATTAAACCCAAAGCTATAAATGTAATCTATTGCAGCTTATCAATCAGATGTGGTGGCTGCATTTTTTTTTTTTTTAGGCTTTTTTCCCCTCTCTTTTCACCTGGTGATCTGGTCAGTAACACCTCCTGTATTAGAGTGCCTCCACTCTGGATGAAGGGCCAGTTCACACTGCATGTGTGTAACGGAACCGACCCAGTCTGCGCTTGGGTACTTCCGTTATAATACCGCTTCCCCGTACGAACACCGACCACAGACCCCACAGCCGACCATACAAGACTAGATAACACCGGTCTGTCTGAACATGGAACTCTTTATTTGAAACTCGAACTCAGGGAACAGTCCCCCCCCCCCACATAATGATGCAGGGCGGGGCAATCTATACTTAGCAACAAGAGACACACAGGTATTCAAACATCCCACCAGCAGACAGTCCCATCAGTAGGGAGGGCTGCTGGAGACACCCCCCACCAAGCCAATACACATAAACAAGACAAGACCAGTCTTTAAATAAATCAGGAAATAGACTCTTTTGTTTTAACACAGATGCAAGATATATATATTCAAGGGAACAATTCCCCCCTCCCTGCATATTGACACAGGGCGGGGCAAACCACATCTAGCAACAAGAGACACATCAACAGACACCCCCCACCAAGCCAATATACAAACACATACATCCCATAATAGTTTGCTCCCAAGCAAGACACACAATAGAACAATGGGATGCAACCACATGGCATTAAACAGTCAACAACCCCCACCCCAATATTAGGACAGATCACCCTGTACCCCTAACGGGCACAGGGTGACTTACACATAAGAGGGATATGGGGAGCTAAGACGGGTCCCCCCACCTCTCCAAAGTGAGCTGCGTTCCATGGGCCCCCCACCCAAAGTGACTCCCGTCACAATGTGTTTCAGTTGCTTTTTTTTCTGCATCCGAAACGCACAGAAAGTAGGTGATATGGCTGTCAATGTCATAGTTCACATCAGTGCTTGCAGTTCCAGTGCGTTCCGGTTGCTGAAAAGAAAAAGTAGAACAGGCTGCATTTTTCCTGCACAGAACTGTACTGGAACGTGGAAAAACGCATCAAAAATCGCACTGCAATGCACCAAAAATGCGCTGGAATGCACACGTCCCTATTTAAACTGAAGTAAAAAGAGAGGGGAAAAATGAACCGGAAAGCATCAAAAATGCATCAGAACGTGTCAGAAACGTTTGAACACGTCAGAAATGTGCATGTGGAAACATATGGACTGCGTTTCTATGGTGTGAACCGGCCTGAAGGAACACTTTTAGGGCGGTTCACACCATATTTTTGATGCGTTCCAGTTCATTTTTTCCCCTTTTTTTCTTCAACCTAAATAAGGACATGTGCGTTCCTGTGTGTTTTTGGTGTGTTTTTGATGCATTTTACTGCGTTCCAGTACAGTTCAGTGCAGAAAAAAAATGCAGCTTTTTTCTGTAACTGGAACGCACTGGAGTGAACTATGACATTAGGAACCATGTTAGCTAATATCAATGCCTTTTAATGCAGAAACAAAACGCACTGGACTGCATGTGCTGTGAACTGGCTCTTAGACAGCAGCATTGTCAGGGGGGATAGGAGTGTCAAATGTATTAGCAGGTTTAAATACACTAACAAACTGAAACCAAACTCTAGCTAATACTTTCTAAGCTGTTACAGCAAACCGTTTTTTTTTCCTTTTGGGATAAAGGTTTTATATGAATAAATAAAAGCTGATCGTTGTAAGCACCCCTGTCAGTGGTTAATGGTTTGCCTCATCCCTGGAACTGCTACATCTGCAGGAGAGCTTGTTCTGTTGTAAAACAACAGACTTACCGGCCAGATCACCAGATGAAAATAGAAGGAAAGCCTAAAAAAAATAAAATGAATGCAACCATAACGGTAATACTGCTTTAAGCTGGCCGCACAGTTGTTTTTTTGTTTTCATTCAGCCAAATATTGTATTCTGAAAGCAACACCTGCCACTGGAAACTGCAGCTGCTGATCAATGGTAAATTTGTAAATGATCAACTTCTGTTCAGGAGGGATGGCCACACACTGAATAAAGTTTGGGCAGTTCCTGTTGAATCGTGAATTTCTATCTATGTTTGGCCAGCTTTACTCAGAGAGTGAATAGAGGAGTTCAGCTGGCTAGTATATATTGAGCCAGGGGCTTCCCTAGGGTTGGTGTCACCCGGTGCGGTAACACTTGGTGACACCCCCTCCGACGATCCCCGCAGGATGGATCGGATCTTCAGATTAAGCATAATGGATCAGACTCCAATCCATTATGCTCCCCAATCTGCAGATCCGATCCATCCTGCGGGAATTGTCTGCATGCAACCTATACGGGGTGACACCGGTCCCGCTCCACAAAAAGGTAAGTTGTAAAGAAAGCCGACGACCCCCACAGGATGGATGGAATCTGCGGATTGGGGAGCATAATGGACCGGACTCCGATCCATTATGCTCAGTCCTCAGATCCAAACCATCCTGCGGGGATCATCGGCATGCAACCTATACGGGGTGACACCGAACCCGCTCCAAGAAAAGGTAAGTTGTAAAGAAAGCCGACAATCCCCACGGGATGGTTTGGATCTGAGGACTGAGCATAATGGATCGGAGTCCGGTCCATTATGCTCCCCAATCCGCAGATTCCATCCATCCCGCGGGGATCGTCAGCTTGCTTTACAACTTACCTTTTTGTGGAGCAGGTCCGGTGTCACCCCCTGCGGTAGGTGTCACCCGGTGCGGCATGCACCCCCCCGCACCTGCCTTGGGACACCACTGTATTGAGCAATCTCCTATTCCTGCCGGTCAAAGCTGATCTCCAGGATAATGTTACCCCCCCTATCCTTCCCCAGCAATAAAGGAAAGCCTTCCCCAAATATTCTTGTTTCTTATCTAAAGCCACATGCCACTCCAGTCCTGGGCCTTCTCACTTCTTCGGTTTATAAATGGTAGGGTCCTTCATCGAGTCGGGTGTTCTTGTCACTGCACAAAAAAAAAAAAAAAAAAAATGTACACTGTCCAACAATTTGCAGAACATTTGCAATCTATGTGGAACTGGCACTGCCTTGTCCAGGCTCCTCTGTAAAGCGTTGTCCTAATTCCATGTTGGAGCATATATAGCAATGGATACATTGAGGTCAGGTATGCTTGGAGACAGCCCATTCCTCCCTGAAGTGCTAGGACACAGTAGAAGCCCAGCAAAGCACAAAGAAGATGTCCAGTGTACCCCCACACCAATCCCAAAAAAATATACAAAGATGGCAATCACTCCAATGGATACCTCTCTTTTAAAGTATTACTAAACCCCCATCAGTACAATCAGTCTGTATAACATGCTTGTTATACTCACTGTGGAAGCTAAGGGGTTAATCCTCTGCATTGTGTAAAAATGCAGGGTCCGGGGAGACCAGATATAGTGAATGCAGGGTCCGGGGAGACCAGATATAGTGAGTGCAGGGTCCGGGGAGATCAGATATAGTGAATGCAGGGTCCGGGGAGAGCGGATATAGTGAATGCAGGGTCCGGGGAGACCAGATATTGTGAATGCAGGGTCCGGGGAGACCAGATATAGTGAGTGCAGGGTCCGGGGAGACCAGATATAGTGAGTGCAGGGTCCGGGGAGACCAGATATAGTGAATGCAGGGTCCGGGGAGACCGGATATAGTGAATGCAGGGTCCGGGGAGACCAGATATAGTGAATGCAGGGTCCGGGGAGACCAGATATAGTGAGTGCAGGGTCCAGGGAGAGCGGATATAGTGAATGCAGGGTCCAGGGAGAGCGGATATAGTGAATGCAGGGTCAGGGGAGAGCGGATATAGTGAATGCAGGGTCCGGGGAGAGCGGATATAGTGAATGCAGGGTCCGGGGAGACCGGATATAGTGAATGCAGGGTCCGGGGAGACCGGATATAGTGAATGCAGGGTCCTGGGAGAGCGGATATAGTGAATGCAGGGTCCGGGGAGAGCGGATATAGTGAATGCAGGGTCCGGGGAGAGCGGATATAGTGAATGCAGGGTCCGGGGAGAGCGGATATAGTGAATGCAGGGTCCGGGGAGAGCGGATATAGTGAATGCAGGGTCCGGAGTTTAGTAACACTTTAATGCTGATCTACAGCTTTAGTTTCAGTGTAAATAGTTCTTTCAAACCAAGCTGGCCCAAACACGATTTCCCTCACTAACGTGCAGTTGCTGGATATGCTGTATAAACTGTATGGAGCTGAGACTTTATACAGTATAGAGCAGTGTGTTCTGGAACAAAATAGAAGTCAGAGAGGCGGGCTGATGATGTCAAACTTTCTGACATGTCCACATCGAGACCTGATAAAAAATGCACCTACAATTACAGACAAAAAAAAAATATGTGAGTTTATTATATTTTTACACTGGAGCCTGCCGAGCATTGCAGCCGTAGTCGGTGTATTGCAGGTGCAGCGCACAGACTCCTTCACATTATTCCCTTCACCCCGCTCTGTACGGACCTTCTGTTATGGGACTGAAGGAGGAAGTAGTCAGTGGACTATGAGTGTGGTGCCTTTGTGCTCCATTGAGTCCCTCTGCTGAGATTTCTGTGAATGAATGATGACGATGAGCCCTAAATTAAAAAAAAAGAAACACAGAATGTTGCAAGAAGCACCCCATAATTCAGGTAAATGTGTTGGGGGAGCACTTTGAGGGTGGGGGGTTTGAGGAGTGTAATCATGGTTCATAATATAAATATGAAACCTGGTCAGAAAGATGGACTGTGCCTCTAACTGCCTGCCATGACATCACGCTCATTGAAGGAGAATAATAAGGAACTCTCTGCCCTATATCTACAGAGCAAACCACCTTTCCTCTGCATCATCTGTGAAGTAATTGTCATTCTTCACATTCTTGTGGGCTGTGATTAGCATTCTTGCCTTGCTGCTCTGGGTCCCGAATTCAGTTCCCATAAGGGACACTTATCTGCATTGAGCTCGTACTCTGCATTCGCATTGGTTTCCTCCCACAACCCAAAAATATCTTAATATGCTAACCAGCATCTGACCGCACTGGCCTCAGTCTGTGTATATGTGAGCTGCTGTGATTGTGATACACTCCATAGACTGTAGTCTTCCTGATGGCACTGACTCTTCTCAATGGTTCTTCCTGATGGCACTGACTCTTCTCAATGGCTCTTCATGATGGCACTGACTCTTCTCAATGGTTCTTACTGATGGCACTCAATGGTTCTTCCTGATGCCGCTGACTCTTCTCAATGGTTCTTCATGATGCTGCTGACTCTTCTCAATGGTTCTTCCTGATGGCGCTGACTCTTCTCAATGGTTCTTCCTGATGACGCTGACTCTTCTCAGTGGTTCTTCCTGATGGCAATGATTCTTCTCAGTGGTTCTTCCCGATGGCACTGACACGTCTCAGTGGTTCTTCCCGATAGAGCTGACTCTTCTCAGTGGTTCTTCCTGATGCCGCTGACTCTTCTCAATGGTTCTTCCTGATGCCGCTGACTCTTCTCAGTGGTTCTTCCTGATGCCGCTGACTCTTCTAAGTGGTTCTTCCTGATGACGCTGACTCTTCTCAGTGGTTCTTCCTGATGCCGCTGACTCTTCTCAGTGGTTCTTCTTGATGGCGCTGACTCTTCTCAGTGGTTCTTCCTGATGACGCTGACTCTTCTCAGTGGTTCTTCCTGATGACGCTGACTCTTCTCAGTGGTTCTTCCTGATGGCGCTGACTCTTCTCAGTGGTTCTTCCTGATGCAGCTGACTCTTCTCAGTGGTTCTTCCTGATGGCGCTGACTCTTCTCAGTGGTTCTTCCTGATGATGCTGACTCTTCTCAGTGGTTCTTCCTGATGGCGCTGACTCTTCTCAGTGGTTCTTCCTGATGACGCTGACTCTTCTCAGTGGTTCTTCCTGATGGCGCTGACTCTTCTCAGTGGTTCTTCCTGATGGCGCTGACTCTTCTCAATGGTTCTTCCTGATGCCGCTGACTCTTCTCAATGGTTCTTCATGATGCCGCTGACTCTTCTCAGTGGTTCTTCCTGATGACGCTGACTCTTCTCAGTGGTTCTTCCTGATGGCAATGATTCTTCTCAGTGGTTCTTCCCGATGGCACTGACACGTCTCAGTGGTTCTTCCCGATAGAGCTGACTCTTCTCAGTGGTTCTTCCTGATGCCGCTGACTCTTCTCAATGATTCTTCCTGATGGCGCTGACTCTTCTCAATGATTCTTCCTGATTGCACTGACTCTTCTCAATGGTTCATCATACTTCACAAAGCACAGAATGATATCCCGCACTATATAAATACGTGAAATAACTAATAGAGGGTCAGGGATTTTTTTGCTTGCAGCAGGTGGCATTTTTGGTTCCATAGACTTCATTGGCAATGCATGCACCTGCGCTTTTTGTGTGTTTCCTGCATGACAGACACCTCCCCCTAGCCACATTAACAAATCACAAAAACGCAAAATGCACCAGGAAAAAAACGCATCAGTGGCAACCTGCGTTGGTGTGAATCTTGCCTTACACCATTTCACCCTAGTTCACACCAATGTGACTTGTCCTGAGAGTTACCAGTTCAAAGTGGAATGACAGGTTGCACCCCATTTGCAGCAATAGAACCATTCAAATATCTCCGACTCAAGTCTTAGGCAAGTGGCTTAACCAGGCCAATTTTTAGCTTTCAGTGCTGTCTCACGTTGAATGACAATTGCTCCGTCATGCAACATTGTACCCAAATGGAAATTATCATTTTTTTCACACAAATAGAGCTTTTTTTGGTGGTATTTAATCACCACCGGGTGTTTTATTATTTGCACTGTAAAGGAAAAGAACCCAAAAACTTTGGGAAAAAAGTTTTTCTTTGTTTCTATTATAAAATTTTGCAAACATGTATCTTCCTCCTTCACTGATGTGCGTTGATGAGGTGGCACTGATGAGCCGGCACTGGTGGGCTGTGCTGATGAGGAGGCACTTATGACCGACTTAGCGGGTGCCGCCGGGTAGAGGGGAGCTAGCTGAGTGGGCACACATCCACTATCCTCTACCTTCTGTTGCTGACCCGTAAGCGATGTGTAAAACGTCACTTATGGGTCCCCCTGAGAGAGCAGAATGACAGAGTTGAGCTCACCAATCTGCTGCTTCTCTGTTCACTGGCCAATCACAGGCTGGGGGAGGGTCAAGACCTGTAAATGTTACTTAACCGCAACTGAAAAATCAGGACTCATGCCCTGTCACAAAGGGCTGTGCTGTGTGGCAGAGCTGTATATATCTTGGGCCTGGATAGACAGAAACAGAAATCTATGGCACTGCTATAAAACCAGTATGGTGGACATATGTTGGGAATGACTGCTTCCCTTAAGTCACATAGATGTGACAATTCCTGGTAATAAAATCACCAATATTTATATGTGACATTTGGTTATTTCTGTACCTGTCATCCTCTGTACTTGTTGCTGTCTGTACTGCATTGTGACATTTACTGTCTCTCCAGGAAGAATTGGAGCGTCTGAACCAGGCCAGCGAGGAGATCAACCAGCTGGAGCTGCAGTTGGATGTGAGTGTTGGGTCACTTCTCTGTAATTCTATCCCGGTGCTCCAGCCATAAACACTGACATGTATTATACCGCCCCCTGCAGGATGCCCGCACCGCCTACCGCCGAATCCTCACCGAGTCTGCGAGGCGCCTGAATTCTCTGGCCACTCAGCTCGGGGCTTGTATTGAGAAAGCCAGGCCGTACTATGAAGCCAGAAGATTGGCCAAGGAGGTATTATTTGTTTGCTGTTCGTTGCACAGTCACAGAGAAATATTTCAGGATTGTTGTTTTTCGCAATGAGAGCTTAAAATCACATGGCCAAAAATAACGACTGAGGTGAAAAATAACATCCACAGGGATCCCAAACTACACCAAGTCATTTACTAGACTGTTCCTGAAATATACTCACCAATACAGAGATTTTAGAAATGCTTTAACGGTATGGTTACCCCATCCAGATATTAGAAAACGTCTCCAGTACTTGTACCACATAGACGGCAAAACATGATTTACTGTTTTCAGTGGTTAGATTAAAAACAGAGGGTTTTGTTGCATCAAACTAAAATGTTGAGGCAAGGAAAGCCTGGAAAGTGTGGTCCTTGATGCAATCCTTTGCTTGCTCTTTTGGGGCTCTGTTCCTCCCACTGACACCAATGACGGGGCACTATTCCTCCCACTGACACCAATGACGGGGCACTATTCCTCCCGCTGACACCAATGACGGGGCACTATTCCTCCCGCTGACACCAATGACGGGGCACTATTCCTCCCGCTGACACCAATGACGAGGCACAATTCCTCCCACTGACACCAATGATGAGGTACAATTTCTCCCACTGACACCAAAGATGGGGCACTATTCCTCCCGCTGACGCCAATGACGGGGCAATATTCCTCCCACTGACACCAATGACGAGGCACAATTCCTCCCACTGACACCAATGATGAGGTACAATTTCTCCCACTGACACCAATGATGAGGCATATTTCCTCCCACTGACACCAATGATGAGGCGCAGTTCCTCCTACTGACACCAACGATGAGGCACAATTCCTCCCATGGACACCAACGATGAGGCACAATTCCTCCCATGGACACCAACGATGAGGCACAATTCCTCCCATGGACACCAACGATGAGGCACAATTCCTTCCATTGACACCAATGATGAGGCATAATTCCTCCCACTGACACCAATGATGAGGCACGATTCCTCCCACTGACACCAATGATGGCACACTGTTTCTCCTGCTGACACCAATAATGGGACACTCTTCCTCACACTGGCACCAATTATGGCACACAATTCCTCTCACTGATACCAATGATGGAGCACTAGTTTTTCTACTGACACAAATGATGGGGCACTAGTCCTCTCACTAATACCACTGATGGAACACTATTCCTCCCACTGACACCAAGGATGGGTCACTCTTCCTTCTATTGACACCAATGATGGGGTGCTATTCCTCCCATTGACACTAAGGATGGGTCCCTCTTCCTCCCATTGACACCAAGGATGGGTCACTCTTCCTTCTATTGACACCAATGATGGGGTGCTATTCCTCCCATTGACACTAAGGATGGGTCCCTCTTCCTCCCATTGACACCAAGGATGGGTCCGTCTTCCTCCCATTGACACCAAGGATGGGTCGCTCTTCCTCCCATTGACACCAAGGATGGGTCGCTCTTCCTCCCATTGACACCAAGGATGGGTCGCTCTTCCTCCCATTGACACCAAGGATGGGTCGCTCTTCCTCCCATTGACACCAAGGATGGGTCGCTCTTCCTCCCATTGACATCAAGGATGGGTCGCTCTTCCTCCCATTGACATCAAGGATGGGTCGCTCTTCCTCCCATTGACATCAAGGATGGGTCGCTCTTCCTCCCATTGACTCCAATGATGGAGCACTATTCCTCCCACTGAGTCGGGGGCATTTTCTTGTCCACTGGCCACAGCCCGGTCTCTCTATGGTTTAAAGGATCGTAAACTGTAACCTTTATTTATAAAGTTTGAGGACCCCTTCTCTAAGGTGTATGAGGACCAATACTGGGACATACAGTATATAAACATCTCTATCTTAGCAATGAATAAACTGAGAGCAGGCATACCCTGGAAACCGTTTTTGTCCTTCCTAAAGGTACATCAACATACATGAAGGCCAGACTTGCTCCAGGCAGCTGAAGACCCCCAGTGTATGTCTACATTACATCCAACAGACTAAACATGGTCAGCCTCTCAGATCATTTTATAACCAGCACAGAAAAGGCGGATATCCCATACAGACAAGGAGCCCTCATGGGCATAGAGGGAGAGGGCCTCACAAGAGCAGTGTTGTCTCTTCAGTTTGTGGCCCCTGTAGCTCAGAGTAGGCTCAGATAACAAATGGCACATACAATATGAAGACCATTGTTTATGTTTATTCCTGTCTACAAGGCGCACAAGATCCAAATCTGAAGATACATAACCATATAAGGAACTAAAACGGCAAAAACCTGAGATCATATTGAGATAAGGTATATGATGAATATATACATTGTATTGCAGTACATGCTTTTTTTCCCCTCAGGTGTAAAGGTGTAGTTTTACAAATAAAATATGACCAGAGCATTTATATATACAGTGAAGGAAATGGGTATTTGATCCCCTACTGATTTTGAATGTTTGCCCACTCACAAAGAAATGATCAGACTAAAAATCGAATGTTCGGTGTATTGTAACACTGAGAGACAGAATAGCAACAACAAATTCAACAGAAATGCATGTCTAACAAATGATGCACTGATTTGCATGTTCATGAGGGAAATAAGTATTTGATCCCCTTCACAAAACATGACTTAGTACTTGGTGGCAAATCCCTTGTTGGCAATCACAGAGGTCAGATGTTTCCTGTAGTTGGCCACCAGGTTTGCACACATCTCAGGAGGGATTTTGGCCCACTCCTCTTGGCAGATCCTCTCCAAGCCATTAAGGTTTGGTGGCTGACGTTTGGGAACTCCAACTTTCAGTTCCCTCCACAGATTTTCAATCGGATTAAGGTCTGGAGACTGGCTAGGCCACTCCAGGACCTTAATGTGCTTCTTCTTGAGCCACTCCTTTGTTGCCTTGGCCGTGTGTTTTGGGTCATTGTCATGCTGGAACACCCATCCACGACCCATTTCCAATGCCCTGGCTGAGGGAAGAAGGTTCTCACCCAAGATTTGATGGTACATTACCCGTCCATCGTCCCTTTGATGCGGTGCAGTTGTCCTGTCCCCTTAGCAGAAAAACACCCCCAAAGCAGAATGTTTCCACCATATTTGACAGTTGGGATGGTGTTCTTGGGGTCATAGGCAACATTCCTCCTCCTCCAAACACGGCGAGTTGATGCCAAAGAGCTCGATTTTGGTCTCATCTGACCACAACACTTTGAACCAGTCCTCCTCTGCATCATTCAGATGTTCAGTGGCAGACTTCAGACGGGCCTGGACATGTGCTTTCTTGAGCAGAGGGACCTTGCGGGCACTGCAGGATTTCAGTCCTTGTCGGTGTAGTGCGTTACCAATTGTTTTCTTGGTGACTGTGGTCCCAGCTGCCTGGAGATCATTGACAAGATCCTCACGTGTAGTTCTGGGATGATTCCTCACTGTTCTCATGATCATTGACACTCCACGAGGTGAGATCTTGCATGGCGCACCAGACCTAGGGAGACTGACACTTGTTTTGTGTTTCTTCCATTTGCGAATGATTGCACCAACTGTTGTCACCTTCTCACCAAGCTGCTTGGCGATAGTTTGGTGGCCTAATCCAGCCTTGTGTAGGTCTACAATCTTGTCCCTGACATCCTTGGACAGCTCTTTGTTCTTTGCTGTGGTGGAGAGTTTGGAATCTGATTGTTTGATTTCTCCTTTGGACAGGTGTAATAAATAATAAAATTAGATTAGCAGCACTCCTTTTAGGAGACTGATTCTAATCTCAGCTTTTTACCTGTATGAAAGACACCTGGTAGCCAGAAATCCTGCTGAATGATAGGGGATCAAATACTTATTTCCCTCATGAACATGCAAATCAGCAAATCAGTGCATCATTTGTTAGACATGCATTTCTGCTGAATTTTTTTGTTGCTGTTCTGTCTCTCAATGTTACAATACACCGAACATTCGATTTTTAGACTGATCATTTCTTAGTGCGTGGGCAAACATTCAAAATCAGCAGGGGATCAAATACTTATTTTCTTCACTATATGTGTATATATAAATATATATATATATATTTTTTTTTTTTCATTTTGATTTATTTTATTCCTATTAGGCTCAGCAGGACACTCACAGCGCTGCCCTACGGTACGAGAGGGCGGTCAGCATGCATGCCGCTGCCCGGGAAATGGTGTTTGTGGCTGAGCAGGGTGTCACTGCTGACAAGAACAGACTGGACCCAACGTGGCAAGAAATGCTGAACCACGCTACCTGCAAAGTAAGTGCCAGTTCACATGTATGAGGATTGAATGCGGTTTGAACCACATCCAATCTGCATGACATGTGAAGTAACATGGCTTACTATGGTGCCTGTTCATATATGTCCAGTGTGCTAGCGGTGCAGTTTAAAAAATAAAAAGTCCTGTCCGATTTCTGAGCAGTGCGGTTCGGTTCAGGTGCGGATTACAGGTTATTGACTTCTATCAGAACCATCTAAATCGCACATGTGTGAACAGGATAAAATTCTGAGCTGATCCTGTCCTGAACCTGATGTAAACCTGACTGCTGAACAACTGCTCTGTCAATTAGGTGTGAAACCTGAGCTTCAACCACACTTGTGTTTAACTTTCCCGGGTTCCCTGTTGGAATCAGGGTGGGGTAGCAGTTATTTGTCACAGGGCTGTTTTAAGGCCCCATGTACGCTAGCATTTTTTAAAGGCTAAAAAACACTCGAAAAAACACTGGATGAAAAACGCTGATAATGGCATTTTTGTGCTGGCTTATAATAGCATTTTAGGAGTGTTGGATGGGTTTTTTTTTTAGCACTTTTACAGTTAATGAATAAAGAAAAAAAAAAGTTGTTAGGACTGTTCAGCACTTTTCTCTGCCGGGAAAACACGCTCAAAAACTCTGAAGCTTGAAACCGTTGAAGCTTGAAAGACTCTTCTAACATAAAATAGTGTGCATGTACACATAGGATAACCCTATTATCATTTTAGCAGCTGCTGGTAAGTCCTCAGACAGAGCTTCCAGAAATTCATTTTTGGCTCTAATGGTGAGGCAGGGGGAGAACATGCAAAGTGAGAGTCGGCTGGTGGGGGTCTGTCAAGTGAACTTATCACTTTGTCCTTAACCCCCCTGGAGGTATTCCCGAGTGTAGCTCGAGGTAAAGTTTCAGTACCAGAAGCGGTAACCCCGAGCTACACTCGGGAAAACACTGCAGCGCTGCTCCGGGATCTCTTCTGCACTTACCTTGTCCTGCGCTCCCTCCAGAGAGAGCCGCTGCTCTCGGGAACAGCACTGGATTGCGAAAAGGCTCAGGTAAATATTGGGGAGCTGAGGGGGCGAGCAGCACGCAGTAGCAAAAACCTTCAGCCTTTGGAACTACTTTAACCTCCCTAATGGTCTGATTATGTCCGTATTTCTGTGCTCAAAGCGGTACATTTTTTTTCATGGAAATATGTTGTTTTTTTTATTGCAGGCCTGTAAGTCTTAGGAATAACTCACTGAAATCTGTCCAAACAAGAGTCTAGTAAACATCCCGGGTATGATAAAACTTGAAACACGAAATCATAAATTATTATATAATAAATAATCATAAAAAATAATAATATAATAATAAATTTAATTTAATAATATAATAAAACCAAAAACACTGAAATGTGAAATATAGCGCCAAGTTCGCACATCGCTGAGCAAAGTCGCAGAATCGTTTTCAGTGTCTGATGAGGAATTTCCCCCACGAATCATTATCACTCAATTCTGCAAGTGGTTCTGATTTACTATCGCTGTTCTCTAGCCAGTCTAAAACTGCTTTTGACTCTTTTTGGACGCCATGGACATTTCTCACTTTCCAGGCAGAAAGAACAGTAAAAATGCAGGCAGGGCGCCGGACAAAGCACTCGGGACAAAATGTATGTGAAATGGTTTGATACAGGAATGTTATACTATGTGATTTTAGTGTATTTAGTGAATGTCACTTTTAACATTTTTGAATTTCCCGCCGGTTCTGTTCCCCGTACGTCTCGACGCGCGTAGGGAACAGAATCTGGAAGATGGATGCCGGCATTGGCCGGGGACGCTGCAGGGGGGACATCGCAGGAGCGCAGGACAGGGTAAGTGCAGGAGGGATCCCGGAGCAACGCTGCAGAGTATTCCCGAGTGTAGCTTGGGGTTACCGCTTCTGGTACTGAAACTTTACCCCGAGCTACACTCAGGAATACCGCCAGGGGGGTTAAGTCATATGGTGATTTTTTTTTTTTAGATGGAACAGTTCTGCCATTAGAAATGGTTGTTATAATTTTTTTTTTAAATTCATTTCTGGTTCCTCAATCCCTGTTACAGGTGAACGAGGCGGAGGAGGAGCGGCTACGCAGCGAGTTTGAACACCAGCGGGTGACCCGGCAATGCCATGAAGCCGAAGCCAGAGTGCAGACCTTGCAGAAGAGCTTAAAACGGGTCATCATCAAGAGTCGCTCATACTTCGAACTGAAGGCGCAGTTCAATACAGTGTTAGAGGTGACAACACTCTGCTGTATGATAAAGATCAGCTAGTCTGGTCTCAGTGTGATAAATCTGTATAGTAATCAATGTTCTCTTTTTACATGAACATGATGTCCTAAATGTCCGCTGTGTAGGTGATCACTCCTTGTTGTTCCATGTACAATGTCATCATCACTGAAACTCCAGCACCCAAAAGGGGCTCTTGAAATGGCTCCAAAAACAATATTTTCAAAATAGATAGTGCCGCGCTCCCATGTACCAATATGTATATCTTATACTTTCAAAGTGCTAATGAATAGCTTTCAAGATACTGCATGTATCAAACAATTATTACTAGTGACTCAAAACATCATTGTGAATATTAATCTTCATGCAAGTGACATTAATAACTGATAATCCTAAGGTGATAGTGCCTATTAAAGTACAGTGATATACAAATCAGAAATACTCCTCTATTCTACTGTGATCCTTATATTTATATTGTGCAAACACATATATATTATGTGCACGTGCTTATGATATATTCAATAAAAAAAAAAAATAAAAAAAAAAAAAAAAAAAAAAAAGTCTTTCAAAATAAATGTGCAGGTGGATTCTTTGTTCCCTCTCGCCGAGTGCTTAATGGTCTCCCTATGTGCTCACCTCTATATTTGCCTGAATAAATCCAGGCAAATACACTTTTTATCCTTCCAGGATAGATGGGATGGAATGATGCTCTTGAATTATCTCAGAAGGTGGATGTGGATTTATATTTGTTCTCCTGTAGCTGCTCATGAGTGGGTATACTGACCATCTCTCTGAGGATCTCCCAATTCCCCTCCTGGGGCTGTTTCCTTTTCCAGTCCTCCTTATATCAGCTCAAAGGGTGTTGTTCAATTGAGAAAGGAAGACAAACAGACCATAGTGTCTTATCCTTGTGCAAAAAGGGGGTTTATTGCTGCCAGTTGCACAGTAGTATACAATTGTAGTCCAGCATAAATGTGCTCTGCCTCTGTTCCTGCAGTGCTGTCTACCTGTGTCTGTATTCAGATCACCGAGCCTCTCCAGTGCAATGTCGTGACGTCAGAGCCCCTCCCCTACGCGTATCGTCACAGGGTCACGTGACTTCATCAGGGGGAATGATTAGATCTAATCATCTAGACACTATGGTCTGTTTGTCTTCCTTTCTCAATTGAACAACACCCTTTGAGCTGATATAAGGAGGACTGGAAAAGGAAACAGCCCCAGGAGGGGAATTGGGAGATCCTCAGAGAGATGGTCAGTATACCCACTCATGAGCAGCTACAGGAGAACAAATATAAATCCACATCCACCTTCTGAGATAATTCAAGAGCATCATTCCATCCCATCTATCCTGGAAGGATAAAAAGTGTATTTGCCTGGATTTATTCAGGCAAATATAGAGGTGAGCACATAGGGAGACCATTAAGCACTCGGCGAGAGGGAACAAAGAATCCACCTGCACATTTATTTTGAAAGACTTTTTTTTTTTTTTTTTTTTTTTTTTTTTATTGAATATATCATAAGCACGTGCACATAATATATATGTGTTTGCACAATATAAATATAAGGATCACAGTAGAATAGAGGAGTATTTCTGATTTGTATATCACTGTACTTTAATAGGCACTATCACCTTAGGATTATCAGTTATTAATGTCACTTGCATGAAGATTAATATTCACAATGATGTTTTGAGTCACTAGTAATAATTGTTTGATACATGCAGTATCTTGAAAGCTATTCATTAGCACTTTGAAAGTATAAGATATACATATTGGTACATGGGAGCGCGGCACTATCTATTTTGAAAATATTATATATACACTAGCATATGAGTCAGTGCAAGTGCCAGCGAACCTCACGTGAGAAATAAGGACATCTAAAGTCACATATTGAACACCTCATTTCATAATAGCTCACAAGCATTCACCATTTATATTGGCTCCAAAAACAATGTCTTGTTATCCTATGACAAAATGATGTGCCCAGTCTGTGCATTTCAAAGATTAAAGCCATGTCGGTTTATTTCAGATCACTTCAAATAGCGTAAAATAAATCCCAGGGGCCCAATGAAGAGGCTAGAGGTTTGTATTTGAACATAAATAGCCCTTTAAATCTGCTGATCGATTCAGTGATTTATTTGGTCACATCAGGATATAACTAGTTATATATATCCGTCCTTAAGTAAACTAGCGGAGTCTCACCCACCACCTCCTCCCCCCATACTTTGACATATTTGGCACTTTTTTGAGGGGGTGGGAGGGGGGTGTTCCTGGTTTTGACAGGTACCCACTTTCACTTCCACTCAGATTGCCCCCTCCCTGCCTGTATCCTTCTGGAACACAGAATCACAGATCCCACAAGGTGGCGGGATCATTCACAAAGTGCAGTGCAGCTTGCGCATGCGTAGTGGGTAGCTGGGCTGTGGAGCTGCAAGCAGTCACAGCTAGCTGCCCACAGTTAAGATGCCGTTGCCGGGGACCGAAGACCTGTGAAGAAACTGGCCCGAGGTAAGATAGAACTGGACTTTTGTAGCTGCTGTCTTAATTTTTCTACAAGTGACTTAAGAACCGTTTTAAAGCAAGCCTTCACTGGCCTCTGTAACAAGAGGCACCCTAGAGCAATTCATCCACAAAGTTCACAGAATAATAAGTGACACAGCTTAGCTCCCCCTCTCATTATTGAGCCATTGCTGAACCCCTTTCCAGCAAATACTCAGCTCACCCTGCTCTCACCTCCCAGTAGTAACTCAGCAGCTAACCGTCCCTTACTCCCCCTTCCTGGCAGTGACTTGTTCACAATACCCTTCCCTCGCAGCAGTGACTCGATTCACCCAGTTCCTTCTCCCGGCAGTGACTGATCAGTTCAGTTCTCCTCTCACACCTGTAACTAAGCTCAACCCGTTCCCCCCTTCCCAATAGTGACGTCTCAGCTTCCCATTCCCTTCAACCAGCAGTGATGCAGCAGCTCAGCTCACCCTGCTCCCCTCTCCCAGAAGTTCCTCAGAAGCTCAGTTCAGGCTTCTGCCTCCCTACTATCCGGGGAGAGCAGATATAGTGAATGCAGGGTCCGGGGAGAGCGGATATAGTGAATGCAGGGTCCGGGGAGAGCGGATATAGTGAATGCAGGGTCCGGGGAGAGCGGATATAGTGAATGCAGGGTCCAGGGAGAGCGGATATAGTGAATGCAGGGTCCAGGGAGACCAGATATAGTGAATGCAGGGTCTGGGGAGAGCGGATATAGTGAATGCAGGGTCCGGGCAGACCGGATATAGTGAATGCAGGGTCCAGGGAGAGCGGATATAGTGAATGCAGGGTCCGAGCAGACCGGATATAGTGAATGCAGGGTCCAGGGAGACCAGATATAGTGAATGCGGGGTCCGGGGAGAGCGGATATAGTGAATGCAGGGTCCGGGGAGACCTGATATAGTGAATGCGGGGTCCGGGGAGAGCGGATATAGTGAATGCGGGGTCCGGGGAGAGCGGATATAGTGAATGCAGGGTCCGGGGAGACCAGATATAGTGAATACAGGGTCCAGGGAGACCAGATATAGTGCATGCAGGGTCCGGGGAGAGCGGATATAGTGAATGCAGGGTCTGGGCAGGCCGGATATAGTGAATGCAGGGTCCGGGCAGACCAGATATAGTGAATGCAGGGTCCGGGGTTTAGTAACACTTTAATGCATTCTATGCAGTTTGGTAAAAAAAAAACTCCCCCCATGTCCTCCCTTATATTTACCTGAGCCCGATCTCAATCCAGCACTGTGCACAAGAGCAGAGGTGCTCTCCACTCTCTCCATCCTCACTGGCTCAGAGACAGCAGAGGGGACCATCACAGCCAATAAGGAGGGAATAGGGGTGGGGCCATCATAGCCAAGGAGGGAATAGGGGCGGGACTATCACAGCCAGTAAGGAGGGAATAGGGCAGGACCATCACAGCCAGTAAGGTGGGAATAGGGGCGGGGGCCATCACGGCTAGTAAGGAGGGATTAAGGGCGGGACCATCACAGCCAGTAAGGTGGGAATAGGGGCGGGGCCATCACAGCTAGTAAGGAGGGATTAGGGGCGGGACCATCACAGCCAGTAAGGAGGGAATGGGGCGGGACCATCACAGCCAGTAAGGAGGGAATAGGGGCGGGATCATCACAGTAAGGAGGGAATAGGGGCGGGACCATCACAGCCAGTAAGGAGGTAATAGGGGTGGGACCATCACAGCCAGTAAGGAGGGAATAGGGGCAGGGACCATCACAGCCAGTAAGGAGGGAATAGGGGCGGGACCATCAGCCAGTAAGGAGGAAATAGGGGCGGGGCCATCACAGCCAGTAAGGAGGGAATAGGGGCAGGGCCAAACTGCACTCTGTGTGTCGATGGACACACAGAGCGCGACTCAGGAGTGAGCCTCCATACCAAGCGGCTTGCATTGGGAGGATTGGACCCGAGAAGAGGAGGATCTAGGCTGCTCTGTGCACAACCATTACACAGAGCAGGTAAGTATAACATGCTTGTTATTATTTTTTTTGTTTTTTAATGGACCCTTTACAATCATTTTAAACATATGAGCAAATCAGGAAAATCAATCAAAAGAGCTTATTGTTGCTAGAGGGTAAGCCTTACAGCCAGGAAACTAGCATTTGTTGATGAAGAGGTCAGCAATGGCAGGCTCAGTGTTGGTTACAGCAGATTTTCTACACCGATGTCGCTGATTACATATCTTTCATTCTTCTTTCACAGGAACACAAGGCCCGGGTCACATCTCTGGAGGTCTCGGTGTCACAGGCCAAACTGCGATACTCAGCGGCACTCCGCAATTTGGAGCAGATCAGTGAGGAAATACACGCCCGTCGCACTAAAGGCCCCCTGCTAACACTCCGGGCCCCTCCACTTGGGGCCGAAGCCCCCGCCCCACTAACAGACGCCGAGATGGGCCCGCCCGCCGATACGGTTTCCCTCCTCAGCCTGCAGACCATCGCTTCTGACTTGCAGAAAAGCGACTCGGTGGAACACTTGCGAGGTCTGAGTGACGTCACCAGTCTGGACGGGAGAGACATGGAGGCTGAGGAAGAAGAGAGCAGTGCAGGCCGGGAGAGACTCAACGAGAGAGGAAGCAGAGCGACGTTCGGCCATCACCGGAGTGTCAGCCTCTAAGGTCAAGACTGGAGCCAGATATACAATAAATGAACTTCATTATATCTAACAGAGCACGCGTCACGTGGGCGGAGCCAAACAGGCGCCCCTGACATCAAACATGGGAAAAGCACCAAACAAGAGGGTGTTCGCTGCACTACAGAGTCGCCGCTTTATGGGCATTTAAACACTTACAGGAATGAAGCAAGGGAAACCAAAACTGACAAACGTCCAATGAATCACGCTGACATTTTCTAACAGCTTCTAGATCCGGTAGGGGAGCATTTGTAGTGTAAGATGACGGTTCTGCAACTATTTGTACTATGATGGTAGAGAAGGTAAGACGTTGGTGATCCGGGAGGAGGAAAAGTCAAGGGAAGAAGCCGCTCGCTGCTATGAGAACGCTGTCTGTTTGATGCAGCACTGGGCATGTCTGTATTTCAATAAATATACATTGATGTGTGCCTGTCTAGACACATTGTTTACAGTAGACTCCTTGCCTCCCACTCAGCCCTAGTGTCCCTTTAACAAAGTCTGTATGTCCAGGGGGGGGGGGTTTAGGGGGGGGCTCTGATTGTTAGTGGGGACCGAGAGCTGTCTGTAACAACTCAGTCTCTGTACCCAAATTTTACGCATTCACAGATCTGGGAACAGTGTATTTTGCACCCATGTGCATGAACTTAACTTGGCCAGGGGTGTATATACCACAAGGCAAACAAGGCATTTGCCTAGGGCAGCATTTTTCAGGGGGGGGGGGGTTTAGGGGGGGCTCTGATCGTTAGTGGGGACCGAGAGCTGACTTTAACAGCTCAGTCTCTGTACCCAAATTTTACGCATTCACAGATCTGAGAGTAGTGTATTTTGCACCCATGTGCATGAAGTTAACTTGACCAGGGGTGTATATACCACAAGGCAAACAAGGCATTTGCCTAGGGCAGCATTTTTCAGGGGGGGTTTAGGGGGGGGCTCTGATAGTTAGTGGGGACCGAGAGCTGTCTGTAACAACTCAGTCTCTGTACCCAAATTTTACACATTCACAGATCTGAGAGCAGTGTATTTTGCACCCATGTGCATGAACTTAACTTGACCAGAGGTGTATATACCACAAGGCATTTGCCTAGGGCAGCATTTTTCAGGGGGGGGGGGGGTTTAGGGGGGGGCTCTGATCATTAGTGGGGAACCGAGAGCTGCCTTTAACAACTCAGTCTCTGTACCCAAACTTTACGCATTCACAGATCTGAGCTCATTGTATTTTGCACCCATGTGCATGAACTTAACTTGACCAGGGGTGTATATACCACAAGGCAAACAAGGCATTTGCCTAGGGCAGCATTTTTCAGGGGGGAGGGCAGCACTGCCCCTCAGAAAAAGGGACACATGCGGCATGAGGACCTGGTGAGAGGCTGCAAGTTTCATGACGGTGTGTGCACAGCCCGGCTCTTGTTCCCTGGGATGTCCGGAGCTGTGGAGGTGAGTGTCGTTCTCTCGATGCTCTCTCGGGTGGGAGGCAGGGGTGCTGTTGGTCAATGTCAGCCTCTCTCTAGGGAAGGGGGGGGAGGGCAATTTTTGCGTTGCCTAGGGCAGCACAAAACCTAAATACGCTACTGCTTTTACGCAAATATGCGGCCTTACAGAACTGGGCTTTTTTTCTGTGGGGCCACATATTTGCATACCTGTCCTTCTGATGGGAGCGCACCGCACAGCGCGCTCCCAGCACAAAGACCGCAGTGTCACTGAGAGCCCCGGGTCCCGTTCCAACGATCCGGGACTCCCGATTCCAGGTCACATGATCACTGTTGATAGCCTCTGATTGGCTATCACAGTGATCAGTCACTGTACAGCCCGGCTCCCTTGTGGTTTTTTTTTCTCTCTATGAATGGAGGAGAGAGATACATTGTCTCTCTCTAGCTCCTGGCATAGAGGGGAAAAAATGTTTGCAAAAAAAAAACACAAGATAAATATTAAAAAATAAAATTAATTAATACTTAGATCAAGGTTTGATCTAGTTCAGTGCCAGGGTTAGTGTTTGGGTCAGAGGTCAAGGGCAAAATGTCAGGATTAAGAAAAAGAAAATTGGTGTCTGCGTTTTAGGTAAAAAAAAAAAACAAAACAGTACAAACAACAAATAACATACACATATATGGTATCACTGCAGTCATCAAGAGCTGGAAAATTTATTTTGGGTTGTTCTTTGGTGGTAGGTTATGGTAGGAGCAAAAAATTTTTTTTTTTTCCTATTTTGGGCCAGTTTTCCTTTGATAATAAAAAAAAATTGCAGATATCCATTACCAGCCCAATTTGTCCTGAAAAAAACACGGTATAATCCACCTGGATGTACAAAGTAGTTGTGATGATATGTACGGTTTTACTAACACATGTCAACGTTGCAAAATTGTGCTTAGGCATTTAGATTTGTTTTACCCTTAGGCATGAAGGGGTTAAGTAAATGCAGTTTCACTTTATACCATAGCCTTCTGCAACTGTGACTTACACTCATTGGCCACTTTATTAGGTACACCTTATTTGTGCCAAGAAAATCTCCCCCACACCATTATACCACCAGCAGCCTGAACCGTAGATACAAGGCAGGATGGATCCATGCTTTCATGTTGTTTACGCCAAATTCTGACCCCACCATCTGAGTGTCGCAGCAACCAGTCTGCCCATTCTCTGACCTCACCAAGGCATTTTCATCCACATAACTGCCACTCACTGGATATTTTCTCTTTTTCGGACCATTCTCTCTAAACCCTGGAGATGGTTGTGTGTGACAATCCCAGTAGATCAGCAGTTTTTGAAATACTCAGACCAGCCCATCTGGTACCAACAACCATGCCACGTTCAAAGTCACTTAAATCCTCTTTCTTCCCCATTCTGATGCTCGGTTTGAACTACAGCAAGTCGTCTTTACTACCTCTACGTGCCTAAATTCATTGATCTGCTGCCATGTGATTGGCTGATTAGCAATTTGTGTTACCAAGCGAGTGAACAGGTGTACCTAATACAGTGGCCGGTGAGTGTATAAGAAGGTGGTAAACGTTTTCAGACTCTAAATCATGTGACTCCAGTCACATGATCAGAACCCTAGGCTGCATTTGATGGGCATCTAGGCACAGTGCAAATCTTGGCGGCAGGAATCAGCTGAGTTTGAGATCTGTGGGCGGATAGCTGTGGCCTCTGAGCCTGTACACTGCAATGGCAGGCTGTCGGCTATATGCAGTACTAAAAATGGTGCACAATCCTCTTAAACGTGTAAATGAATATGACCAGGGGCGGAATGACCATTCAGGTGATCGGGCACTGCCCGAGGGCCCAGGGGCAGTAGGGGGCCCCATGAGATGCCCCTGGTACCTTTCTTAGGCTTTTTTTGGGTGTGGTTTGAGTGTGGGCAAGGACACAGGGGCCCCGTGATCCCCTATTGCCCGGGGGCCCCATGAGTTGTCAGTCCGCCCCTGAATATGACTGAACACAATGTCACTCCTTAACCATATCTGGTGTATAAAACTGAGAATAAACAGTCTAGACCAATATCCAAAAATGGAGAAGAAAATTATAACAGAGAAAAAAAAACATATGCAGTCCACACCCAGTGTCCAAAATCAGGCTAAAAGCAGTATTTAATCCAGTATGCAGAACTTGTGGATATATGGTGCATGCAGTGCTCCAGGAAAACCGTACACTGAAAATGCCAACACCTTACCGGAAAACCAGGATCTGTATATTATTATTATTATTATACAGGATTTATGGCGCCAACAGTTTGCTCAGCGCTTTACAATATAAAGGGAGACAATACAGTTCAATACAAGAGGGATAGGAGGGCCCTGATCCTGGGAGCTTACAATCTAAGAATGAGCCCTCATGCACACGGGGTGTTTTGATAACGCAACGTTAGCTGTGTAAATTCGCATTAAAAACGTGAGTTTTTCAGCTTTTTTTTGTGTTTTTGCATTAGCTTTTTGCTGCGTTTTTCCGTGTTTGCATTTTAGTGTTTTTTTAGGTTTTTTTTTTACCAAAAATAATTTTTTTTTGTCAACAAAAAGTCCAAAAACGCCGGTTTGCGGTCTTTTGCCATGCTTTTCAGTGTTAGGAGTGTTTTTACAGCTAAAAAACCTAGAAACCCATTAGTCCTGGGGGTTTTTTCCAGCCAAAAAAACATTAATTCCAGTCTGTGTGTATGGACACGTAGGATAACATGCCGGGGATGGACACATAGGATAACATGCCTGGGATGGACACATAGGATAACATGCCTGGGATGGACACATAGGATAACATGCCTGGGATGGACACATAGGATAACATGCCGGGGATGGACACATAGGATAACACGCCGGGGATGGACACATAGGAGAACACGGTAGGGATGGACACATAGGATAACACGCTGGGGATGGACGCGTAGGGTAACACGCCGGGGATGGACGCGTAGGATAACACGCCGGGGATGGACGCGTAGGAGAACACGGCGGGGATGGACGCGTAGGAGAACACGCCGGGGATGGACGCGTAGGATAACACGCCGGGGATGGACGCGTAGGATAACACGCCGGGGATGGACGCGTAGGATAACACGCCGGGGATGGACGCGTAGGAGAACATGCCGGGGATAGACACACAGGATAACATGCCGGGGATGGACACGTAGGATAACATGCCGGGGATGGACGCATAGGAGAACATGCCGGGGATGGACACACAGGAGAACATGCCGGGGATGGACACACAGGATAACATGCCGGGGATGGACACGTAGGATAACATGCCGGGGATGGACGCGTAGGATAACATGCCGGGGATGGACGCGTAGGATAACATGCCGGGGATGGACGCGTAGGAGAACATGCCGGGGATGGACACATAGGAGAACATGCCGGGGATGGACACACAGGATAACATGCCGGGGATGGACACGTAGGATAACATGCCGGGGATGGACGCGTAGGATAACATGCCGGGGATGGACGCATAGGAGAACATGCTAGGGATGGACACACAGGTGAACATGCCGGGGATGGACACACAGGATAACATGCCGGGGATGGACACGTAGGATAACATGCCGGGGATGGACACGTAGGATAACATGCCGGGGATGGACACGTAGGCTAACATGCTGGGGATGGACTCATAGGAGAACATGCCGGGGATGGACGCATAGGAGAACATGCTGGGGACGGACACACAGGAGAACATGCCGGGGACGGACACACAGGAGAACATGCCGGGGATGGACACACAGGAGAACATGCCGGGGATGGACGCATAGGAGAACATGCTGGGGACGGACACATAGGAGAACATGGCGGGGATGGACACATAGGAGAACATGCTGGGGGGTTTACTGGCTGTAGAAAAAAACCATCAAAAGCCAAAAACAGCCGCTGTAAAAATGTCCCGTGTGCATGAGGACTGAAAAAGAGATCAAATGTGCTTTAACAAATGAGTTAAATTTCTCCGAATCCACTGCACGTCTCCAATTATGTACCAATCAGAATGTACCACTCTCCTCAGGAGTACTGGGAAGGAACAGCAGAATATCATAGGGTAATACTGCTAAAACGTATTTAGACAAAAAAAAAAACGTATTTAGTCAGAAGACTAACGACAAAAAGGTACGCACAAGCATCTCGGGGTAGGAAAAGCATAAAATGCCATGCCATTGTACACCAGACGGAGGAGTGACATCACAGGGCTACAAGCCCCTCCTTACGCGTTTCATCAACAATAGGACAGTTTCAGGGGATATTTACTGATTTCTTCGGATGGATTTGACAACTGTGAGTGGGTAGCTGCAGCCACTAAGCCCGTACACTGCAATGACAAGCTGTTGGCTAGCTGTAACCGACTGCCTTCGGTGGTTGCGGCTGGGCCGCATTCCACTTCTTTCCCTTAAAAACTCTTTGGTTGCTTTTGCAGTCTGCTTTGGGTCATTGTCCATCTGCACTGTGAAGCGTCCAATGAGTTCTGAAGCATTTGGCTGAATATGAGCAGATAATATTGCCCGAAACACTTCAGAATTCATCCGGCTGCTTTTGTCAGCAGTCACATCATCAATAAATACAAGAGAACCAGTTCCATTGGCAGCCATACATGCCCACGCCATGACACTACCACCGCCATGCTTCACTGATGAGGTGGTATGCTTAGGATCATGAGCAGTTCCTTTCCTTCTCCATACTCTTCTCTTCCCATCACTCTGGTACAAGTTGATCTTGGTCTCATCTGTCCATAGGATGTTGTTCCAGAACTCTGAAGGCTTTTTTAGATGTTGTTTGGCAAACTCTAATCTGGCCTTCCTGTTTTTGAGGCTCACCAATGGTTTCCATCTTGTGGTGAACCCTCTGTATTCACTCTGGTGAAGTCTTCTCTTGATTGGTGACTTTGACACACATACACCTACCTCCTGGAGAGTGTTCTTGATCTGGCCAACTGTTGTGAAGGGTGTTTTCTTCACCAGGGAAAGAATTCTTCGGTCATCCACCACAGTTGTTTTCCGTGGTCTTCCGGGTCTTTTGGTGTTGCTGAGCTCACCGGTGCGTTCCTTCTTTTTAAGAATGTTCCAAACAGTTGTTTTGGCCACGCCTAATGTTTTTGCTATCTCTCTGATGGGTTTGTTTTGTTTTTTTCACCCTAATGATGGCTTGCTTCACTGATAGTGACAGCTCTTTGGATCTCATCTTGAGAGTTGACAGCAACAGATTCCAAATGCAAATAGCACACTTGAAATGAACTCTGGACCTTTTATCTGCTCATTGTAATTGGGATAATGAGGGAATAACACATACCTGGCCATGGAACAGCTGAGAAGCCAATTGTCCCATTACTTTTGGTCCCTTAACAAGTGGGACGCACATATGCAAACTTGTAATTCCTACACCGTTCACCTGATTTGGATGTAAATACCCTCAAATTAAAGCTGACAGTCTGCAGTTAAAGCACATCTTGTTCATTTCATTTCAAATCCATTGTGGTGGTGTATAGAGCCAAAAATGTTAGAATTGTGTCCATGTCCCAATATTTATGGACCTGACTGTATATTGGTCCTGATAAATTATTGTTGGCGCAGAGGGAGAAATTTCCAACTGGAGAATTATGTGCAAAACTGTTGCAAAAAAATAGCTGATTGCAATAAATGATCTATTAAGTCGCAGAGACCACCTAATGCTTGGCACACTGTAAAGCTCCATTCACATAGGGGCGCTTTGAATCACGCAGGAAACTCTGCCATTCTGTCTGCGACTTTAAAATGCTCTGCTGCAATGACAAATCGTGGAACCGCATGTTCAGCGCCATTCATTCTAACGATAGATCACGCTGCAATTGTGGCAAACTGCGTCACGTCGCCCAAAAGAATGTGGTTTGCCGCGATTACAGCACGAGTGCGGGACAATTGCGGCAGAACCACACCGCATTTTCAGGTGCCACTAAAATGAATGACACCTGAACTTGTAGTTCCCCCATTTGCCATTTTAGCAAATCGTTTTGAAAATGCGGCGATTCTGGCCACAATTCAAAATGCCGTAGCCATAGTGTGAACGGGGCCTGAGGCTCCATTCACATTTTGTAATTTGGAATTGAGGGCAGAAGCGCCACAGTTCTGCCCGGGATTCCAAAGCACATGGCAATCACTGCACAACATGTAATGTGCGTTTGGGTGTTGTTACCCTTTAATGGCACCTCAAACGCGATGCGATTCTGTGGCCATTGTCACACGACAGGATCATGCTTTTTGTGCGTCAACTGCACCCTACATGACAATTGCACTTGGGGAATCTTGCTATGCGATATGTGAATGGGGACCTAAAGGGACTTTTTTAACCTCTTCCAGCCAGCCGTACGCATATATGTGGCCTCTCAGCGGGTGGGCTTTAACGGCCATATATGCGGTCCTATGTAAACACAAAAGTGTGCTACGAGGACGCACCCTGCTCGCTCCCAGCACAGTCACCAGCAGAGACCGGAAACACTTGCGATCTAGAGCTTTCTGATCATGTGATGCAAATGGAGAAACAGAAAAAGGGCGCACGACCTAGTGCGTTATCGTTTAAAATATTTATTGAAGAAACAAAGTAAGTATCATATACATAATATGCAGCGCTGTAAAATGATCAAATCATGCAAATCAACACAATAATAGTCCTGAAAAGGTGCTCATTAATTCCCAGTGCCAATGGAAAGAATGCAAACTAACCAGAAGCGCATTTAAAATACGCATGTGTGTAAGAAATCCTGGAGATTCCCCTCTCTCCCTCTGGTCAGAAAATGGATATGTGCTGAAATGGATGATGATAACGCCCTCTTGTGGAAAAGCGAAATCCTGCAGGCCAGGAAGCTCCCAGGATATTATATTCCTCTTCAATGGAACAAGGGCTGGGATTGAAATCACTCTGTGGCTGTGAAATTGGGAGAAAGACCCCTCACAGAGGACACAGAGAGATACTCATAGTGTAGTATATTACTTCAATTTATTTAAAAAAAACATGTAATCAGGTGGCAAGTGAAAGTGACCCACTGACCCTCTTAAAATTAAAGGTGGCCGTGGGGCCTCCACATGGCACCGGCGGCGTAGTGTCAACGACGTCCACAGGCTCCTGACGCGTTTCGTGCACACGCACTTCTTCTGAGGTAGAGCAAGGACCAGTATCATACTCACAATAGACATAAAAACACAGGCATGTCAAACTGAAGATCTAGGATCCAAACAACATCTGAGTCCATACGATGGAACCCTGGATGACCAACTGGCTAACGCGTTTCGAGGACACAACCTCTTCCTCAGAGGCTCTGAGGAAGAGGTTGTGTCCTCGAAACGCGTTAGCCAGTTGGTCATCCAGGGTTCTATCGTATGGACTCAGATGTTGTTTGGATCGTACATCTTGTTCAGTTTGACATGCCTGTGTTGTTATGTCTATTGTGAGTATGATACTTAACTTGTTTCTTCAATAAATATTTTAAACAATAATGCACTAGGTCGGTGCGCCCTTTTTCTGTTTCTCCATTTGCATCCAGTTTATTTGGACCACCCTGGTCTGTTGGGGGCAGCAAGCAGTGCATATTCCAGAAAATTCCAGAACATTCCTATTGGGTCTACTGAGTCTTTTCCTAGCGCAGGAGAAAAGTGTTTGTTGTGTTGGATTTCTGATCATGTGACCGCTGTGATGGCCAATCAATGCCCACCTCCTGAAGTTCCTAAAGGGCTGGGAAGGGGTTAATTAAATGGCACACCAATTGCGACATTCACATGATAGGGATTTTCCAATTTCTTATTAGCAAGTCGAACTCAACAGGAACATGCATTGCGACAGTCGTCAGCGTATCATTGTTTATTTGTAGCGCTGGTAGAAATGTCGCAATCTGCGCTATTTTATTGTCGTACTGCTGATAGTCTATCACAGCGGTTCTTATTCGTGGACCTCTTTAAGAATCTGATGAAAGTTATGGACCTCCTTTCCTCGATGATGTAAATTTAATTGGCGAACATGGACCAACGAGTCAAAAAACACTTTGTGGTTGGCGCTATAAGAAATGGTAGGGCGTGTTTTATGTAATTTCTTTCAATGGGAAACCATTGATTGGGACAAAGGAGGGGGGGAGGGGCACTGTGTAGTGAATGTAAATGTTATTTTTTATCTGACCCTAATGGACCCCCTAAAACCAATCCATGGGCCCCAAGTTAACCACTTTTGTAAAATGGCGCACTAGGGACAAGTGCTTTTAAACACACTCTCGGCTGCTATGCCGGCTGGGAGTGTGTTTATACACGGCTCAAAAAATTAGAGGAAGACTTTCTACTCAGAGTATAGTATCAAGTCAGTGACACTCCTGAGATATTGATCTGGTCAGGTAAGTAGCACAGGGCTTTGTTAATCACTTTCAGCCGCTTTGGTGTTCATGAAATTAACAACAGGTGCACTAGATGGGCAACAATGAGACGACCCCCAAAACAGGAATGGTTTTACAGGTGGAGGCCACTGACATTTTTTTCCCTACTCATCTTCTCTGACTGTTTTTCACTAGTTTTGCATTTGGCTAGGGTCAGTGCCACTACTGGTAGCATGAGGCCATACCTGGACCCTACAGAGGTTGCACAGGCAGTCCAAATCCTCCACGATGGCACATCAATACATGCCATTGCCAAAAGGTTTGCTGTGTCTCCCAGCACAGTCTCAAGAGCATGGAGGAGATTCCAGGAGACAGGCAGTTACTCTAGGAGAGCTGGGCAGGGCCATAGACAGCCCTCAACTCATCAGCAGGACCGGTATCTGCTCCTTCAGCAGGCCATTGGTGTGAATGTCTCTGACCAAACAATCAGAAACAGACTTCATGAGGGTGGCCTGAGGGCCTGATGTCCTCTAGAGGGCTCTGTGCTCACTGCCAGCCTTCATAGAGCTTGATTGGCATTTGCCATTGAACACCAGAATTGGCAGGTCCACCACTGGCGCCCTGTACTTTTCACAGATGAGAGCAGGTTCACCCTGAGCACGTGAAAGGGTCTGGAGAAGCCATGGAGAATGTTATGCTGCCTGTAACATCGTTCATGATGGCCGTTTTGGTGGTTGGTCAGTGATGGTCTGGGGAGGCATATCCATGGAGGGACGCACAGACCTCTACAGGCTAGACAATGGCACCTTGACTGCCATTAGGTATCGGGATGAATTCCTTGGACCCATTGTCAGAACCTACGCTGGTGCAGTGTGTCCTGGGTTCCTCTTGGTGCAGTGGGTCCTGGGTTCCTCCTGGTGCAGTGGGTCCTGGGTTCCTCCTGGTGCAGTGGGTCCTGGGTTCCTCCTGGTGCACAACAATGCCCGGCCTCATGTGGGGAGAGTATGCAGGCAGTTTCTGGAGGATGAAGAAATTGATACCATTGAATGGCCCCCACACTCAGATAACCTAAATCCAATAGAACCCCTCTGGGATATCATGTTTCGGTCCATCTGCCGCCGCCTCTGCCAGGTTGCACCTCAGACTGTCCAGGAGCTCAGTGATACCCTGGTCCAGATCTGGGAGGAAATCCCCCAGGACACCATCCCTCGTGTCACCAGGAGAATGGCCCAACATTGCCAGACATGCATACAAGCACGTGGGGGCCATACAAACTACTGAGAACCTGAATTGCCACAATGACATCCCAGCAAAATGGACTCGCCTGCTGCATCATTTATTACTTTGATTTTCGGGGTGTCTTTGAATCCAGTCCTCTGTAGGTCGATCATTTTCATTTCCTTCAAACGATGGGACATCCTTACGTTCCTAACACATCACCCCGTCCATGTCAGTATAGAGATCCAGCAGGAGATTTTTCCCCATTGAGATCTGATGGGTTTTCACAGTCTTCCTTTCATTTTTATGAGCAGTGTATTTGTAACACTGACTGACGCCATGTGGAAATGATATGAGTGGATCACTTCCACAACCAGAGCAATGTGCCCCCCCCCCTTCCCCACCATGTATACCCGGCTCCGCTGTCCCATCGATGGGCCCACTGTTAGTAGATCCACCCCCAGCGAATAGAGCGGGAAGCGACATGAAGCAGCTCATGGAATGCAATCTGTGTTCCATAAGCTGCAGTGGAGTACAGAGGAGCTATCCGGGGTCTAATAGACCCTGGATGTCTCATAAAGAGAACCTGTCACCTATATGCTATTACATAGGGGGCTATTGGTCCCCCTATGTGATAACAATAAAAGTTTTAAGACCTAAAAAATTTAGAGACATAAAAAAATGTAAAGACACCCCCTTCAACCCCAACATACACGCAGGGCTGGGAGAACGGGTGGGCAGGAGGGGCGGCTGCCCTGGGTACAATAGTCTATCTTCTGTTACAGGCTGACAGCGGCAGTGATTTTGACAAGCGAGTGACTGCTGGGCATAGGATCTCCTAAGCTTGCACATCATGATCAGGAAGGGGTGGGGGGGGCAGTTTTGGCATCTTTGCCCTGGGTGCTGGATGACCTTGTCCCGGCACTGCCTACACACACAGACATATGAAACTGCGTGCGTTGGGGTGCCTACATATGAAAATGGCGATTGCCCAACACGTTACATATCGCCGCACACACCACAGTGAGATCGGTCATTTTAGCCCCAGAGCTCCTGTGTAACGGATGACCTGTAGAGGCTTTCATAGTGTGGCTTTTGCAAAATATGGGGTATCCTAGTTTTTTTCGCAGCTTTCCGGGCGGGCACAATTTTAAACCTTGACATGTTGGGTATCTATTTACTCGGCGCAACCTCATCTGTTATATTTTAGCAAAAAAATGTGTAGTTTATTAAGTTTATATGCCCTAAAATTAACTGCAACGTATTTCTTACTGAAATTTTGTGTTTCATCAACTGTTGCGATATCATGTGACACAAAAAATTGGAACTACCGCTATTTTATTCTCTGAGGTCTCTGCTTTCAACAAATTTACAGGATCGTGTTTGGGGAGGCCCCCCCACCCCCAGGGCCGTGGATAAGGTGGTACCACCAGTCCTCCTGTAGAGGGCCCAGACTAGCAGGGGGGCCCAGGAAGCTGGGTGACTCTGATGTGGGCAGGGAGGGTGATCGGTGTGGTTGGGGGGCAGTTATTAGAACCGATCCCCCGTAGGATTCTCTCTGCAACAGGTGAAAGCTGACTACTTTTCCTCTCCCTCCCGATGACTTTCAGCTGCTGCAGAGAGGGAGAGGCATACAGGGGATCAGTTCCAGTAACTGACCCCCCCCCCCCCCAAATCCATCACTCTCCCTGTGCACCATATATTTCTCCCTACTACCCAGGTCCCCCACACCCACAGTCCTGCCAGCTTCCCTCCTCTCCTTCCCACCAGCAGCTGCAAGCACACAATGGGATCCTTCATGACGGAGAATGCGGGAAGGGTCACTTAATATGTCACATTTACCATTTGCCCCTTTCCTGAATGAACACAATGAGTGTTTGGTACCTATCACTCACTGTGTTCATTCGTAACTGAAACATAGTGAACTATTTTTTTTTTTGAGGGGGGGGGGCCTGTTGGGTTGACTGTATGGGGCCCCATGGTTTCTAACAGCAGCCCTGCCCACCCCCAACATGTTTCTGTCTATTTTTTGAAAGCAGAGACTCCAGAGAATAAAATAATGGTCGTTCCAATTTTTTGTTTCACCGTTTAGTAATCTTCAGGCCTAAATTGCCGTAAACAAAAAAAAATGTAAATAATTGGCTGCGGGACTAAAGTGGTAATGATCTCCCGGTCTCTCAGCTCCATTGTTGTCAGCAGCATTAGTTCACACTGGTATGTTTCCAAAATTCCTGCATGCTGCATCTTGGCTGGTCTGACCCGAAGTTTCCAATTCGCCAAGTGTGAAATGACTAAAGCACATGTCAGTGCATGCATTGTGGATGGGTCAGACCTGGGCCAGGCTTGCATGTTCGTTTATAGTCACCATGTTATTATTTCGGAACGGATACGGACGGATCAAATTCAAAATCCTAACACTGACGTACAAAGCTGTCCACCATACTGCCCCGAACTACATCACCGACCTAATATCCAAGTACTGCTCAACACGCACACTCCGCTCCTCACAAGACCTCCTTCTCTCTAGTTCCCTGGTCTCCTCCCATGCCCGCCTCCAGGACTTCTCCAGGGTGTCACCCATCCTCTGGAACTCCCTGCCCCAACCCATCAGATTATCACCTACTCTCCTCTCCTTTAGGCGCACCCTGAAAACCCATCTCTTCAGGGAAGCCTACCCCACCCCCTGCTAACCTGCTGACCTCCTCCACTCTTCCTACCACCCCATCCCCCACAGCTATCTCCTCCTGTGCCACCATCCCCTCCCTCCTAGATTGTAAGCTCCAAAGAGCAGGGCCCTCAATCCCCTCATGTTTTGTATTGGTATTGTTCTGTCACATGTTCTGTCCCCCTTTGTAATGTACAGCGCTGAGCGAATTATTGGCGCTTTATAAATACTGTATAATAATTTCGGAGTGTCAGCTCCATGGCTCAGCTTCCCTCTGGTGTCTCTTGGAAGCAGCACGGCATTGTAGAAGTTAAAATGCATTAGTCACTCAGACGGAGAGGAAGACATGAATGATTTCCCAGAGTGGGGAACGCCACAGGCGAGATGGCAGGGGGGCCTTATCTGCTGCAGACACGCGAGGTTGCATGCAGAGAGTGTGAGCGGAGCGTGCTGGCAGAGATCTGTCGGGCACAGCCGGTGACAAGGTGACACGCTGCTCCTTCATGTATGCAGAGCCTTCCTGATCCTCCGTCTCCAAATATTCACACTGTGCAGATGATATCCCCACCCCCCTGTGAAAGTACCCCCCTGTTGTCAATGGAGGCTGTCTTCTCCCTGGGGGGGGGGGTATTATTACAAGACCTGATAGAGCAGGACCAGCTCCATCGCTGTGAAGGTTCTCATTGCTTCGGGTCACGCTATATCTAGTAGAAGTTAGTGACTAGCGGTGAGCTTAAGGTGGTTGTAATCCACATACGATATACCCAGTGAAGTGACTGGCACCAGGTGATACACGAAGATGAAACAAATCCTGTTAAGTAAGTTGTATCTGTTTATCTGCAGCGCTCTCTTTATGTCCATTCAAAGTGCAGAATTTATAAAGCTTTTCTGAGCTTTCAGAAGGCAGGGGCGGACAGCTGAAATTACACTCTGCAGAGCTCAGTGAGAGCTGTTTGGATGGAAGAGACACACACCACTTCACACAGCTCACAGGAACAGAGCTGAGGCTGTCAATCACAGGCTGTGTGCTGGAGCTCCCTCCCGTCACCTTTTTTTCTCTTGGTGTCAGGAAAACGTGTCAGAAGTGACTCATGCGGATAGCAGAGGAAGGAGGCAGCAGAGAGAAAGGACACTTAGTGCTCTGGATAGAGACAAGTACACACTATAAAAGGGTTCAGCTGGAGCCAACTAAGTATGCATGACAGCTTCCTGGGTGCAGGTACCGCCAATTCCTTACTAAACCAACAACAGTCTGTATATGCAGGAAAGCATGCTTGTTATGCTCACTGTGGAACCTAAGGGGGTAATCCTCTGCATTGTGTAAAAAGGCTGTTTGATCCTGTCTTCTCTAATCCTCCCCTTCTGCTGCTGTCCCCAATCCATCAATTGATAGTACAGAGCCCAGTCCTGGAGCCTCATAGGACAATCAGGGGAGAATGAAAACTCCTCCTACATTTTGTTAGGCTCTTTTCCCCTCTGTTTTCACCTGGTCATCTGGCCAGTAACACACCTCCTGTATTAGAGCGCCCCCACTCTGGATGAGCGAGCACAGGGGGTACCTTTAGACAGCAGAATTGTCAGCCTGGGGGGAGGGGAGTGTCCTAAGAACTAGCGGATTTAGATACACTAACAAACTGAAGCCAAACTCCAGCTCAAACTTTATAATCAGTTACGGCAAACGTTTCTTCTTTATGGGATAAATCTTTTAACATAAATAAATAAAAGCTGATCATTTTAAACACCCCTGTCAGTGTAAATGGTTTGTCTCATCCCTGGAACTGCAAGAGAGGTTGTCCTTTTAAAAAACAACAGACGTTCTGGCCAGATCATCAGGTGAAAATAGAAGAAAGAAAGCCTAAAAAGAAAAAACGAATGCAGCCGCCACATCTAAGAATTGGTAAGTTTCAATATAATAAATGTTTGTTTTTGGGTTTAATACCATTTTATAAATTATTGACATCGCCAACCCTCTTCACTTACATGGCTGGGGATTCCTGACTATCCAAACTGGGGCCTGGGGGTCGCATGTGGCCCTTTTTGCTTTCCTTTATCTGGCCCTTGCAGCATTATTCCTCCCACTGACACCAATGATGGGGCACTATTCCTCCCACTGATACCAATGATGGGGCACTATTCCTCCCACTGACACCAATGATGGGGCACTATTCCTCCCACTGACACCAATGATGGGGCACTATTCCTCCCACTGATACCAATGATGGGGCACTATTCCTCCCACTGATACCAATGATGGGGCACTATTCCTCCCACTGACGCCAATGATGGGGCACTATTCCTCCCACTGATACCAATGATGGGGCACTATTCCTCCCACTGATACCAATGTTGGGACACTATTCCTCCCACTGACACCAATGATGGGGCACTATTCCTCCCACTGACACCAATGATGGGGCACTATTCCTCCCACTGATACCAATGATGGGGCACTATTCCTCCCCCCTGATACCAATGATGGGGCACTATTCCTCCCACTGACACCAATGATTGGGCACTATTCCTCCCACTGACACCAATGATGGGGCACTATTCCTCCAACTGACACCAATGATGGGGCACTATTCCTCCCACTGACACCATTGATGGGGCACTATTACCCCCACTAACACCAATGATGGGGCACTATTCCTCCGACTGATACCAATGATGGGACACTATTCCTCCCACTGATACCAATGATGGGACACTATTCCTCCCACTGATACCAATGATGGGGCACTATTCCTCTCACTGACACCAATGATTGGGCACTATTCCTCCCACTGACACCAATGATGGGACACTATTCCTCCCACTGACACCAATGATGGGACACTATTCCTCCCACTGACACCAATGATAGGGCACTATTCCTCCCACTGACATCAATGATGGGGCACTATTCCTCCCACTGATACCAATGATGGGGCACTATTCCTCCCACTGACACCAATGATGGGGCACTATTCCTCCCACTGATACCAATGATGGGATACTATTACTCCCACTGACACCATTGATGGGACACTATTCCTCCCACTGACACCAATGATGGGATACTATTCCTCCCACTGACACCATTGATGGGGCACTATTCCTCCCACTGACACCAATGATTGGACACTATTCCTGCCACTGACACCAATGATGGGGCACTATTCCTCCCACTGACACCAATGATGGGATACTATTCCTCCCACTGACACCAATGATGTGGCACTATTCCTCCCACTGATACCAATGATGGGATACTATTACTCCCACTGACACCATTGATGGGACACTATTCCTCCCACTGACACCAATGATGGGATACTATTCCTCCCACTGACACCATTGATGGGGCACTATTCCTCCCACTGACACCAATGATTGGACACTATTCCTGCCACTGACACCAATGATGGGGCACTATTCCTCCCACTGATACCAATGATGGGGCACTATTCCTCCCACTGACACCAATGGTGGAGTACTATTCCTCCCACTGACACCAATGATGGGGCACTATTCCTCTCACTGACACCAATTAATGGGACACTATTCCTCCCACTGACACCAATGATGGGGCACTATTCCTCCCACTGATACGACACTATTCCTCCCACTGACACCAATGATGGGGCACTATTCCTCCCACTGACACCAATGATGGGGCACTATTCCTCCCACTGATACCAATGATGGGACACTATTCCTCCCACTGACACCAATGATGGGGCGCTATTCCTCCCACTGACACCAATGATAGGGCTCTATTCCTCCCACTGACACCAATGATGGGGCACTATTCCTCCCACTGACACCAATGATGGGGCACTATTCCTCTCACTGACACCAATGATGGGGCACTATTCCTCCCGCTGATACCAATGATGGGGCACTATTCCTCTCAGTGATACCAATGATGGGACACTATTCCTCCCAGTGATACCAATGATGGGGCACGATTCCTCCCACTGACACCAATGATGGGACACTATTCCTCCCACTGACATGAACAATGGGACACTATTCCTCCCACTGACACCAATGATGGGGCACTATTCCTCCCACTGACACCATTGATGGGGCACTGTTCCTCCCACTGACACCAATGATGGGACACTATTCCTCCCACTCATACCAATGATGGGGCACTATTCCTCCCACTGACACCAATGATGGGGCACTATTCCTCCCACTGATACCAATGATGGGACACTATTCCTCCCACTGACACCAATGATGGGACACTATTCCTCCCACTGACACCAATGATGGGACACAATTCCTCTCACAGACACAAATGGTGGACCACTATTCCTCCCATTGACACCAATGATGGGGCACTATTACCTCCACTGACACCAATGATGGGACACTATTCCTCCTACTGACACCAACCCATTTACACTCCTGGGGCTGAGCTGCAACACCCTATAATTCTGGGGTCTTTCTCAAGGGTTAAAACAAGCCTCCTGGAGGCATTTGTTTGCTTGTGAAAAGTGATTTACCACAGATCGCTTTTCAGAGGAGCGGTATTGACAGCCATAAGCAAGACCCTATGGCAGGGGGGTGCTCAACCTGTTGAAGAGCGAGGGCCACTTAAGTGATTTGGTGGCCGGTTGCCGGTCACAATGAAATGAAATGGCTTGGAATTTTGTATTTTGAATAGCATAATGAACATCTTCCTCCTGCAGCGGCTGAATGCTGGCGGAGGGGAAAGCAGGAGAAGCCGGTTTGCAGCAGTTGCAGGAGGAAAATGGAGAGGATCGGTTCCTGTATATGCTGCCCCCACCATACTGCCTGTCCAAGTGTAAAACAGAATGTGACAGGGAGGCCACACGGGCCCCCTGGAGCATGGGGCGGGGTCACCACTGCAACCCCTGATGCTACACCAGTAGTTGGAGGGATGTGGTAAAAACACGTTTCAACTATAGGGATTTTACCACCCACCCCCCAAATCAGAAATGTAAATGAGCCTGGCTGTCCTAAGCCCCCTATAAGGCTGCTTTCACATTTCATAATGTGCTTCTAAAAAAAAAAAAAAAAAAGAAAGGACATGATGCATGTTTGTGTGCCGCGTTCCGGTGCTCTACAACTGTGCAATGAATAAAGTGAAATAAAGTGTAAAGTTGTATTTAGGTTACGAAAACAAGCACTGTGATGTTTTTTTTTACAACAGAGCCCTGGTTCACACTGATGCGGTGCGTTTGCAGCGTTTTCTGCACGAATTCCGCACCCCATCAAGATTGCACCCCATTCATGCGAACCGTTGCGGGTGTGTATGTTAACAACACCCCGAAAGCGGTCCGTAAAACGCGGTGCGATGTGCAGAATTGCATCGCATGAGTGTGAATAACTTTTTGGTGCGGATACGGTGCAATTAGAGCCATACAAAATGTATGACTCCGATCGCACACTCCTGAGTCCTGCAATGTGTACGTAGCACACTCCTGAGTCCTGCACCCTGTACATAACACACTCCTGAGTCCTGAAATGTGTACATAGCACACTCCTGAGTCCTGCAATGTGTACATAACACACTCCTGCAATGTGTACGTAGCACACTCCTGAGTCCTGCAATGTGTACGTAGCACACTCCTGAGTCCTGCAATGTGTACGTAGCACACGCCTGAGTCCTGCACCCTGTACATAACACACTCCTGAGTCCTGCAATGTGTACGTAGCACACGCCTGAGTCCTGCACCCTGTACATAACACACTCCTGAGTCCTGCAATGTGTACGTAGCACACTCCTGAGTCCTGCAATGTGTACGTAGCACACTCCTGAGTCCTGCAAGGTGTACGTAGCACACGCCTGAGTCCTGCACCCTGTACATAACACACTCCTGAGTCCTGCAATGTGTACGTAGCACACGCCTGAGTCCTGCACCCTGTACATAACACACTCCTGAGTCCTGCAATGTGTACGTAGCACACTCCTGAGTCCTGCAATCTGTACGTAGCACACACCTGAGTCCTGCAATCTGTACGTAGCGCACTCCTGAGTCCTGCAATCTGTACGTAGCGCACTCCTGAGTCCTGCAATCTGTACGTAGCGCACACCTGAGTCCTGCAATCTGTACGTAGCGCACTCCTGAGTCCTGCAATCTGTACGTAGCGCACACCTGATTCCTGCAATCTGTACGTAGCGCACTCCTGAGTCCTGCAATCTGTACGTAGCGCACTCCTGAGTCCTGCAATCTGTACGTAGCGCACTCCTGAGTCCTGCAATCTGTACGTAGCGCACTCCTGAGTCCTGCAATCTGTACGTGGCGCACTCCTGAGTCCTGCAATCTGTACGTAGCGCACTCCTGAGTCCTGCAATCTGTACGTAGCGCACTCCTGAGTCCTGCAATCTGTACGTAGCGCACACCTGAGTCCTGCAATCTGTACGTAGCGCACTCCCGAGTCCTGCAATCTGTACGTAGAGCACTCCCGAGTCCTGCAATCTGTACGTAGCGCACTCCCGAGTCCTGCAATCTGTACGTAGAGCACTCCCGAGTCCTGCAATCTGTACGTAGCGCACTCCCGAGTCCTGCAATCTGTACGTAGCGCACTCCCGAGTCCTGCAATCTGTACGTAGCGCAGTCCCGAGTCCTGCAATCTGTACGTAGCGCACTCCCGAGTCCTGCAATCTGTACGTAGAGCACTCCCGAGTCCTGCAATCTGTACGTAGAGCACTCCCGAGTCCTGCAATCTGTACGTAGAGCACTCCCGAGTCCTGCAATCTGTACGTAGCGCACTCCCGAGTCCTGCAATCTGCAATTTTTTTTTCTCTTGGAGAGGAGAAAACGTTACAATGTATCTTTTTCTCCACTCCCGAAATCCCGTTGTGGGAACACACAAATACAGGTACACACATACAGTATTTGCTGCCAGGGCCGGTGCAATGAGTTCTGTCTACAGAGGCAAAGGTGAATGGGGGGGAATAGTTGTGGAAATGATCAGTGGCTTCATAGCCGCTTGTATCACTTCCACATTGAAAGCCAACATTCGGCTATACCGGGTGTCGGCAACCCGCGGCTCCGGAGCCGCATGCGGCTCTTTTTCACCTTTCCTGCGGCTCCGGAGCACACTGCCCACCAGGTGACAGGCAATAGGGTCGGCAAGCCGCAGCTCTTTTAATGTAGATCTTCTGTGTGCCGGGCGCCCGCTGGCAAACATTGGCTGTCAGGATGTAGGCGGGGCAGCCCGGATGTAGGCGGGGCAGCGTGACGAACTCCTCTCCTCTCACAGTCCGCCCTGAAGACCAGAACGGCGCGGGAACCCAGCGAGAGGAACGCGCGGAGCAAAGGTAAGTGAATTCACACAATATGGGGAATGAATTACTATGGGGGATGAATTACTATAGGGGGGATGAATTACTATAGGGGGGATGAATTACTACGGGGGATGAATTACTATATGAGGGATGAATTACTATATGAGGGATGAATTACTATATGGGATGAATTACTATGGGGGATGAATTACTATGGGGGATGAATTGCTATGGGGGATGAATTACTATAGGGGGGATGAATTACTATATGGGGGATGAATTACTATGGGGGATGAATTACTATAGGGGGGATGAATTACTATATGGGGGATGAATTACTATAGGGGGGATGAATTACTATAGGGTGGATGAATTACTATAGGGGGGATGAATTACTATATGGGGGATGAATTACTATAGGGGGGATGAATTACTATAGGGGGGATGAATTACTATGGGGGATGAATTACTACGGGGGATGAATTACTATATGGGGGATGAATTACTATATGGGGGATGAATTACTATAGGGGGGATGAATTACTATAGGGGGGATGAATTACTATGGGGGATGAATTACTATATGGGGGATGAATTACTATGGGGGATGAATTACTATGGGGGATGAATTACTATATGGGGGATGAATTACTATATGGGGGATGTATTTTCAGTTTTAAAAATGTTTCTCTCAAAATAAATTTCAATCGTGGTTTTGGCGAGATTTGGCTCAGTCGAAAAAAAAGGTTGCCCACCACTGACCTAAGGCTATGATTGTGATTATGACTATACACTGTGGCCCTGATTAACCCTTTGCTTACTGGGCCCTTAAACCCCCTTCATGACCAGAGCGTTTTTTGCAATATATGCAGTGTCGGATTTGTTTTAAATGTTGCAATGGTTTTGCGGCTCCCAGTCTTTTTTTCCCTCTCGGAAACGGGTCCAAGTGGCTCTTTATGTCTTAAAGGTTGCAGACCCCTGGGCTATACTAAAGTACACACAGGAGAAGAGACGGGAGCAGTAGAATCACTAGGGTTGGTGTCACCCACTGCAGCAAGACATGGTGTCACCCCCCCCCCCCCCTGCAATTTGTAATTGCAACAATTTTCTAGGCAAAGCGGTGATTTTCTGACAGAAATGGAGGGCGGACAAGATTTTTGGCCATGACTGTATGTGTGTAGCCATGAATGTCAGGGGTATTGGAATTTATTCTGAGTTGTTCTTTGGTGGTGGGACATGGTAATGGCAAAAAATATACAGCTACATTTCAATAAATTATATTTTTTTTTACTATTTTTGGCCAGTTTTCCTTTGATAATAAAAAATGGATATCTAATAACATTTCCCACCATGTGAAGTCTTGTTGTGACGTTGGTTATTAAGGGGTTAACGCTAGACACACCTGGATTTATTGAATTTAATTTATTTTGTCACATGTTATATATTTTGATTCTCTTTGGTTTTAACTTGCTGATCATTTGTGGTTTTATTTGCATCTATACTATGTAAAAGTGCTACGTTGTTTTCTTTGGATGTATCCAGATTCCAGTGGACTTGAACACTGAAGTGTCAGTTTCTACACTGTGTGCTCTGACCATGTGTACCACTGGAGGCCCGTCCTGCTATTGCTGCCAGAACTCCACTCTGAACATGAAAGGAGGGTGACCTATCCCCCTTCTGTACCCCTCAATCTCCTCCATAGGCTTCTATCTGTACCCCTCATCCTCCTCCCTCGGCTTCTATCTGTACCCCTATCCTCCTCCCTGGGCCTATATCTGTACCCCTCCTCCTCCTCCCTGGGCCTCTATCTGTACTCCTCCTCCTCCTCCCTATTTGTGCCTCCTCCATCAGTGGTCCCCTGTCCTCCTCATCCTCTCCTCCTCCATCAGTGGTCCCTGTCCTCCTCATCCTCTCCTCCTCCATCAGTGGTTCCCTGTTCTCTTCAGTCTCTCCTCCTTTTTCAGTGGTCCCGTCCTCCTGATCCTCTCCTCCTCCGTCAGTGGTCCCCTGTCCTGACCCTCTTCTCCTCTGTCAGTGGTCCCCTGTCCTCTTCATCCTCTCCTCCTCCATGAGTGGTCCCCTATCCTCGTTATCCTTTCATCCTCCATCAGTGGTCCCCTGTCTTCCGATCCTCTCCTCCATCAGTGGTCCCATGTCCTCCTGATCCTCTCCTCCTCCATCAGTGGTCCCCTGTCCTCCTCAGTCTCTCCTCCTCCGTCAGTGGTCCCCTGTCCTGATACTCTCCTCCTCTGTCAGTGGTCCCCTGTCACGATCCTCTCCTCCTCTGTCAGTGGTCCCCTATCATGATCCTCTCCTCCTCCATCAGTGGTCCCCTGTCCTCCTCATCCTCTCCTCCTCCATCACTGGTCCCCTGTCCTCCTCATCCTCTCCTCCTCCATCACTGGTCCCCTGTCCTCCTCATCCTCTCCTCCTCCATCACTGGTCCCCTGTCCTCCTGATCCTCACCTCCATCAGTGGTCCCTTGTCCTCATCCTCTCCTCCTCCATCAGTGGTCCCCTGTTTTCCTCATCCTCCCCTCCTCCATCAGTGGTCCCCTGTCCTGATCCTCTCCTCCTCCATCAGTGGTCCCCTATCCTCCTCATCCTCTCCTCCTCCTTCAGTGGTCCCCTGTCCTGATCCTCTCCTCCTCCATCAGTGGTCCCCTATCCTCCTCATCCTCTCCTCCTCCATCAGTGGTCCCCTCTCCTCCTCATCCTCCATCAGTGGTCCCCTATCCTCCTGATCCTCTCCTCCTCCATCAGTGGTACCCTATCCTCCTCATCCTCTTCTCCTCCATCACTGGTCCCCTGTCCTGATCCTCTCATCCTCCATCAGTGGTCCCCTATCCTCCTCATCCTGTCCTCCTCCATCAGTGGTCCCCTGTCCTGATCCTCTCCTCCTCCATCAGTGGTCCTCTGTCCTGATCCTCTCCTCCTCCATCAGTGGTCCCCTGTCCTCCTGATCCTCTCCTCCTCCATCAGTGGTCCCCTCTCCTCCTCATCCTCCATCAGTGGTCCCCTATCCTCCTCATCTTCTCCTCCTCCATCAGTGGTCCCCTATCCTCCTCATCCTCTCCTCCTCCATCAGTGGTCCCCGTCCTCCTCATCCTCCCCTCCTCCATCAGTGGTCCCCCGTCCTCCTCATCCTCCATCAGTTGCCCCCCGTCCTCCTCATCCTCTCCTCCTCCATCAGTGGTCCCCCGTCCTCCTCATCCTCCCCTCCTCCATCAGTGGTCCCCCGTCCTCCTCATCCTCCCCTCCTCCATCAGTGGTCCCCCGTCCTCCTCATCCTCCTCCATCAGTGGTCCCCCGTCCTCCTCATCCTCCTCCATCAGTGGTCCCCCGTCCTCCTCCTCCTCCATCAGTGGTCCCCCGTCCTCCTCATCCTCCCCTCCTGCATCAGTGGTCCCCCGTCCTCCTCCTCCTCCATCAGTGGTCCTCCGTCCTCCTCATCCTCCCCTCCTCCATCAGTGGTCCCCCGTCCTCCTCATCCTCCTCCATCAGTGGTCCCCCGTCCTCCTCATCCTCCATCAGTGGTCCCCGTCCTCCTCATCCTCCTCCATCAGTGGTCCCCCGTCCTCCTCATCCTCCTCCATCAGTGGTCCCCCGTCCTCCTCATCCTCCATCAGTGGTCCCCCGTCCTCCTCATCCTCCATCAGTGGTCCCCCGTCCTCCTCATCCTCCTCCATCAGTGGTCCCCCGTCCTCCTCATCCTCCTCCATCAGTGGTCCCCCGTCCTCCTCATCCTCCATCAGTGGTCCCCCGTCCTCCTCATCCTCCATCAGTGGTCCCCCGTCCTCCTCATCCTCCATCAGTGGTCCCCCGTCCTCCTCATCCTCCCCTCCTGCATCTCGTACACTGTCTGTCTGTCAGCTGGAGGTTGATGTAAAGAGACTGGAGGGGGAGGGGAGAGGGGAGGAGAGGGACAGACAGCTCTAGAGGAAGAGAGGAGGAGGAGGAGGAGGGAGGATGAGACTGCCTGGCAGCGTGAGACAGCCTGTCTGCTGCTGAGCCGTTACATGGAGGCCTGACACCCGGTGCCGGTGACCCAGACCCGCCTGACATGGGAGAGAGACGCCGGGCGTACGCCTAGAGACCCGCCACCCCCACCGGGAGAGAGAGAGAGAAGGAGGGAAGGAACGTCATCTCCACCGGGGAGCAGACCGTCACCGAGAGACACACAAACACCATCAGGTCCATAGGAAGAGACCGGCATCCTCCGACCATCCACACCCACAGCAGGTGACTAGAGGTATATACTACATACTGTGATGTCATCCCCCGTATACACCCTGTATACACCCCACACCCACAGCAGGTGTATACTATATACTGTGATGTCACCCTCTGTATACACCCTGTATACACCCCACACCCACAGCAGGTGTATACTATGTACTGTGATGTCATCCCCTGTATACACCCTGTATACACCCCACAGCAGGTGTATACTACATACTGTGATGTCATCCTCTGAATACACCCTGTATACACCCCACACCCACAGCAGGTGTATACTATGTACTGTGATGTCATCCCCTGTATACACCCTGTATACACCCCACACCCACAGCAGGTGTATACTACATACTGTGATGTCATCCCCTGTATACACCCCACACCCACAGCAGGTGTATACTACATACTGTGATGTCATCCCCCGTATACACCCTGTATACACCCCACACCCACAGCAGGTGTATACTATATACTGTGATGTCACCCTCTGTATACACCCTGTATACACCCCACACCCACAGCAGGTGTATACTATGTACTGTGATGTCATCCCCTGTATACACCCTGTATACACCCCACAGCAGGTGTATACTACATACTGTGATGTCATCCTCTGAATACACCCTGTATACACCCCACACCCACAGCAGGTGTATACTATGTACTGTGATGTCATCCCCTGTATACACCCTGTATACACCCCACACCCACAGCAGGTGTATACTACATACTGTGATGTCATCCCCTGTATACACCCCACACCCACAGCAGGTGTATACTACATACTGTGATGTCATCCCCCGTATACACCCTGTATACACCCCACACCCACAGCAGGTGTATACTATATACTGTGATGTCATCCCCTGTATACACCCTGTATACACCCCACACCCACAGCAGGTGTATACTACATACTGTGATGTCATCCCCCGTATACACCCTGTATACACCCCACACCCACAGCAGGTGTATACTATGTACTGTGATGTCATCCCCCGTATACACCCTGTATACACCCCACACCCACAGCAGGTGTATACTATGTACTGTGATGTCATCCCCTGTATACACCCTGTATACACCCCACACCCACAGCAGGTATATACTACATACTGTGATGTCATCCCCCGTATACACCCTGTATACACTCCACACCCACAGCAGGTATATACTACATACTGTGATGTCATCCCCCGTATACACCCTGTATACACCCCACACCCACAGCATGACATGGCCTGGATAGACATCCATTGGACCCATTATATACCCTCCGCAGGGGATGGTATATATATGTATACAGACACACACTATAATGTACATTCCTCATCGGGATACTAGATACATTGTACACCCACAGCAGGACATGGCCTCAATATACTATAAAACACTGTATACATCCCGGGTCCTGGTCTATACATTGTATATACTATATACCCACAGTAGGGTGAAGATGTGTGTATATATATATATATATATATATAAAAATACATATTATGTCATTCTACACTGTATACACTCTACACCCACAGCAGGACATGGCCTCTATATACTATAAAACACTATACATCCCGTATCCTTGTATATACATTATGTCTATTATATACCAGGAGCAGGAGCTGTTTTATATACAATATACTATAATATACATTATACCACTCTGCATTGTATACACTCTACATTCACAGCAGGACGTGGCCTGTATATACTATAAAACACTGTATATATACCCGGAGCAGGTGATGAGATTATATATATATATATTTATATATCACACACACTATAATGTACACTAATGGACACATTGTATATATTACACACCCATAGCAGGACATGGTCTGTATATAGTACATTAATACTGTATACATCCCGTATCCTTATATATGCATTGTATTTATTATATACCCATTGCAGGACATGATCTGTATATTGTATAATAATACTCAATACATCCTGTATCCGTATATATACATATATATTAGATACCCATTGCAGGTGATTTTTATATATATATATATATATATATATGTTTATATAGCCACAGACTATAATGCCCATTAATGAATTAATGATCTGGATACATTGTATACATTGCACACCCACAGCAGGACACGGCCTCTATATACTATATACCGAGAGCAGGTATTGTTTTCTACACATTCTGTGTATATGATATACTATAATACACACTAAAATGTACCTTAATGATCTAACTTAATGATCTGGATACATTGCATGCATCCCAGATCCTTGTATACATTGTATCTATTACACACCCAGAAGTGGTATATATATATATACACATTATACTATAATACACATTATATCATTTTACACTGTATACACTCCACACCCACAGCAGAACATAACAGTGTACTATAATAATACTGTATACATCCTGTATCCTTATATACATAGTATCTATAATATACCCAGAGCAAGCGATATTAAAAAATAAATAAATAAATAAATAAATATATATATATATATATACACACACTCACCAGCCACTTTATTGGGTACACCGGTTCAATTGTTTAGTAACATAAATTGCTAATCAGCCAATCACATGGCAGCAGCTCAATGCATTTAGCCATCTAGATGTGGTGAGGACAACTTGCTGAAGTTCAAACTGAGCATCAGAATGGGGAAGAAAGGGGATATAAGTGACTTTGAACGTGGCATGGTTGTTGGTGCCAGATGGGCTGGTCTGAGTATTTAAAAAACTGCTGATCTCCTGGGATTTTCAAACAGAACCATCTCTAGGGTTTACAGAGAATGGTTTGGAAAAGAGAAAATATCCAGTGAGCGGCAGTTGTGTACAGGAAAATGCCTTGTTGGTGTCAGAGGTCAGAGAATGGACAGACTGGTTCCAAATGATAGAAAGGCAACAGTAACTCCAATAACCACTCGTTACAACCAAAGTATGCAGAATACCATCTCTGAACACACAACACGTCCAACCTTGAAGCAGATGGGCTACAGCAGCAGAAGACCACACCGGGTGTCACTCCTGTCAGCTAAGAACATGAAATGGAGGCTACAGTTCACACAGGCTCACCAATATTGGACCATAGAAGATTCCAAAAAAATGTTCCTGGTCTGATGAGTCTTGATTCCCCTAGAGATGGTTGTGTGTGAAAATCCCAGTACATCAGCAGTTTTTTGAATACTCGGACCATCCCGTCTGGCACCAATAACCACGCCACGGTCAAAGTCAGTTAAATCCCCTTTCTTCCCCATTCTAATGCTCGGTTTGAATTTCAGCAAGTCGTCATCACCACGTCTATGTGCCTAAATGCATTGAGTTGCTGCCATGCGATTGGATGATTACCAATTTGTGTTACCAATCAATAGAACGGGTGGACCCAATAATGTGGCTGGTCAGTATATATATATACAGTTGTGACCAAAATTATTCAACCCCCACTGAAATTGAGTGTTTTGGCCAGTTTGACATTGCTTTTGATCATTCAGTCATCTTGCTTACATTTACATTAAAGAGGCACTTGTAGGTCAGACAAATATAACATAACAGTTATAATGAAATAACCACAAATGTCTTTTCTGTGCTCACAGCATTATCAGTTTTATTCAACCCCCAAGTGACATTCAATCTTAGTACTTAGTACAGCATCCTTTTACAGTTATAACAGCTTTTAAACGTGAAGCATAGCTTGACACAAGTGTCTTGCAGCGATCTACGGGTATCTTCGCCCATTCTTCATGGGCAAAGGCCTCCAGTTCAGTCACATTCTTAGGCTTGCGCACTGCAACTGCTTTCTTTAAGTCCCACCAGAGGTTCTCAATCGGATTTAAGTCTGGTGACTGCGATGGCCACTCCAAAATGTTCCAGCCTTTCCTCTGCAACCATGCTCTAGTGGACTTGGAGGTATGCTTGGGATCATTGTCCTGTTGAAAGGTCCAACGTCTCCCAAGCCTCAGGTGTGTGACGGACTGCATCACGTTTCCATCCAATATCTCCTGGTACTGAAGAGAATTCATGGTACCTTGCACACGCTGAAGCTTCCCTGTACCTGCAGAAGCAAAACAGCCCCAAAGCATGATTGACCCTCCACCATGCTTCACAGTAGGCAAGGTGTTCTTTTCATCATAGGCCTTGTTCTTCCTCCTCCAAACATAGCGTTGATCCATGGGCCCAAACAGTTCTAATTTTGTTTCATCAGTCCACAGAACACTATCCCACAACTTTTGTGGTTTGTCCACATGGCTTTTGGCATACTGCAGTCGACTCTTCTTATTCTTTGGAGACAGCAAGGGGGTACGCCTGGGAGTTCTGGCACGGAGGCCTTCATTACGCAGTGTGCGTCTTATTGTCTGGGCTGAAACTTCTGTACCCACATCTGACAAATCTTTTCTCAGTTCCTCAGCAGTCACACGGGGACTTCTCTCCACTCTACGCTTCAGGTAGCGCACAGCAGTCGAAGTCAGCATCTTCTTTCTGCCACGACCAGGTAGCGTTTCAACAGTGCCCTTTGCCTTGAATTTGCGAATGATGCTTCCTAAGGTGTCTCTTGGTATGTTTAACATCTTTGCAATCTTCTTATAGCCATTGCCCTTCCTGTGAAGAGAAATCACCTCTTCTCTTGTCTTCCTGGACCATTCTCTTGCCTTCACCATGTTTGTAACCACACCAGTAAATGTCTAGAAGGAGCTGAGTATCACAGTCATTTTAAAGCTGCCTAATTGGTGCTTATTATGCTTGATTGCTGCTCGGTGACATCCACAGGTGTTTTCAATACCTGATGGAAAGCACCTGTATGAACCTCTGTTCTTCAGAGTGGTAGTCTTTAAGGGGTTGAATAATTGTGGCAATGAAGAAACCACATAAGAACCATTTACTACTGTATTACATAAACAATTGATGTCATTTTAGTTGCATTTGGGTAGTTACAACGTCCTTGTAGGATTTGATTCTGAATACAATTCCAAATGTACACTATAGTCCCTAAACCCCTTTACAGCATTGGGGGTTGAATAATTTTGGTCACAACTGTATATATAGTTAACTCTCTCTGTATACACCAGGGGCGGACTGACCGTTTGTAAACTCGGGCACTGCCCGAGGGCCCGGGGTCAGTAGGGGGCCCCATGAGATGCCCCTGGTACCTTTTTCATAGGCTTTTTTGAGTTTGGGCAAGGACACAGGGGCCCCATGATCCCCTACTGCCCGGGGGCCCCATGAGTTGTCAGTCCGCCCCTGGTATACACTATATACACTACACACCCACAGCAGACATTGCCTCTATATACTATAATACTGTATACACCCTGGATCATTATCTATACATTGTACATATTGTCAAGCCAGAGCGTAAAAAAAACCTGCATCAAAAACACACCTCCCCGTAGGAAGGAGAAAATATGTCGCCAGCACACCAAGGATTCTGCAAACGGGTCCAAAGCTTTATTCAGCGGTCACATCATCATACACAGGCAAAAAAAAAAAAATCTGTATACATCCTGTATCTTTATCTATAGAGGAACAGCATTGTTACCCGTACTACAAAACACCTCCCTCTCTTCAGAAGAGAGGGGCTGATCATGTGATCACAGCAGGTAGCCCCGTCCACTTAGCCTCATTTCGAAAAGCGAACTGAAAATCTTTTAGCGGCGCTTTCCATTGATTTCAATGGAGAGGTGTGTCTTTGGTGCGTTTTTTTTTTTACCTGCACCCAAAATGCAGAAAGCAGGATTTTAAAAAACACACCTGGCCTGCAACGAATCAGTGTGGAGTTCTGTAGGAATACATGGTCCAGGGGTGGACTGACCATTTGGAAACTCGGGCACTGCCCGAGGGCCCGGGGTCAGTAGGGGGCCCCTTGAGATGCCCCTGGTACCTTTTTCATAGGCTTTTTTGAATTTGGGCAAGGACACAGGGGCCCCATGATCCCCTATTGCCCGGGGGCCCCATGAGTTGTCAGTCCGCCCCTGCATGGTCACATGATTTTTTTCCACTTTTTTAAACGCAAAAACAGAAGAAAAGCAGATCAGTGTGAAACCAGCCTAATCTGGGGAAGAGGTGTGTGTGTGTGTGTGGGGGGGAGGGGCACCAAGGCGGGATGTTGTGCTGTTTTCACAAAGCTAAAGCTATGTACAGAACCCTTGTGGCTCCTCCAACCAGCCATGATCTGTTTGCATTGCCTAGAGAAGCATAGAGACCCAGTGATGACATCAGTGGGTATAAAATGAGGTTTGTAATGAAAATGGAAAGATTTTATTTAAAAATGTTGTTGGGGGGGGAGGGGGAGGAACCAGGCAAAATGTAAGGAGATTAAACTTCAGCTTTACATCTTCCAATGGTGACTCCAATATCGGTTTAAGAAGGAATTCCTCTCACTTTGGAGACATTTCCCCTTCCTGATGTGTCTCTGGGGGAGGAAGTGAAGGGAAATCTCCCCAAAAAGACAGCAATAAAAACCTGACAAGGGTTCTAAACCTTCTCTGTTCCACGCAAAACCGGCATAAAAATGTCCCGGCTACAGAGCCTATTTAATGAAGAACTCCAGCCAAATCAAGATAAAAGTGATTAGCCTAAAACAGTGATCTCCAGACTGTGGCCCTGTGCTTGTCTCTATCGGGCCCTCGGGGAACTATTCCTCCCACTGACACCAACAAGGAGGCACCATTTCTTCCACTGGCACCAAGGATGGGGTGCTATTCCTTCCTCTGATCCCGCATTCACTATATCCCCTCTCCCCGGACCCTGCACTCACTATATCCGCTCTCCCCGGACCATGCATTCACTATATCCGGTCTCCCCGGACCATGCATTCACTATATCTGATCTCCCCGGACCCCGCATTCACTATATCCAGTCTCCCCGGTCCCTGCATTCACTATATCTGGTCTCCCCGGACCCTGCATTCACTATATCTGATCTCCCCGGACCCTGCATTCACTATATCTGGTCTCCCCGGACCCTGCATTCACTATATCTGGTCTCCCCGGACCCTGCACTCACTATATCCGCTCTCCCCGGACCCTGCACTCACTATATCCGCTCTCCCCGGACCCTGCACTCACTATATCCGCTCTCCCCGGACCATGCATTCACTATATCTGGTCTCCCCGGACCCTGCATTCACTATATCCGCTCCCCCCAGACCCTGCACTCACTATATCTGGTCTCCCCGGACCCTGCATTCACTATATCTGCTTTTCCCGGACCCTGCATTCACTATATCCGCTCCCCCCAGACCCTGCACTCACTATATCTGGTCTCCCCGGACCCCGCATTCACTATATCTGGTCTCCCCGGACCCTGCATTCACTATATCCGCTCTCCCCGGACCCTGCATTCACTATATCCGGTCTCCCCAGACCCTGCATTCACTATATCTGGTCTCCCCGGACCCTGCATTCACTATATCCTCTCCCCGGACCCTGCATTCACTATATCCGCTCTCCCCGAACCCTGCATTCACTATATCTGGTCTCCCCGAACCCTGCATTCACTATATCCACTCTCCCCGGACCCTGCATTCACTATATCCGCTCTCCCCGGACCCTGCAGTCACTATATTTGGTCTCCCCGTACCCTGCATTCACTATATCCGCTCTCCCCGGACCCTGCACTCACTATATCCGCTCTCCCCGGACCCTGCATTCACTATATCCGGTCTCCCCGGACCCTGCATTCACTATATCTGGTCTCCCCGGACCCTGCATTCACTATATCCAGTCTCCCAGGACCCTGCATTCACTATATCCAGTCTCCCAGGACCCTGCATTCACTATATCTGGTCTCCCGGGACCCTGCATTCACTATATCTGGTCTCCCCGGACCCTGCATTCACTATATCTGGTCTCCCGGGACCCTGCATTCACTATATCTGGTCTCCCCAGACCCTGCATTCACTATATCTGGTCTCCCACAGTAAACACAACATGGAAATGCAATTATTTTAGTAAATACAAACTCTAAATACCTTTTGTCATCAGCAGTATATATCAGTATTGTGACTTCTTCAATGTCCAGCAGAGCACTGGTTACAGCTTCTAGGAGGAGTTTTCTCTAGGAGGATGCAGAACCCCTGACCTCTGTCTGGACAGCGCTGATTGGCCCTGTGCTGATCACATGCACCCTCTCAAGGAAAAAAAAACACTTCTCTAGCAATACACACCAAACTGAGCATGTGCAGAGTGACTCCACACGATGTGTCTTATCAGGAGATAAGAGGGGGGCACTGGAAGAAGGGCAGGATCAGAGAAGACAGGATAAAACAACCTTTTTACACAATGCAGAGGTTTAACCCCTTAGGTTTCACAGTGAGTATAACAAGAATGCTTTCCTGTATATACAGACTGATTGTACTGTTGTGAGTTTAGTAACACTTTAATTTTTAAAATTAAAAAGAAAAGTATTTTTTAAAAATCAGCACAAGGGATGGCATTTACATTCAATAATAAGTGTCCCTTGTACTGGTCGGTTCTTTTAACTAAAATATTCATTCCTCTGCACCCCCTTCCAGCCATACCCTTACATCAGTATTCTTCCCGTCCTGCAGGGCTCATTACGGATCTATCTTAGGCACTCATCAAGAGATCTGACTATGCCCACACGTTCGATTTCCTCCTCCATTCATAGAAGCTTGTAAGCAGGTGAAATTAGCTAGTCTGCCACTAGGTGGCTCTGTTCCAGGGTAGTGTCTGGTACAGAAAGCAGTGTCATCAGGTGCTAGGCCCCTTTTAGTTAGAGCCCTCCTGTAGTGATGTCATTGGTGAGTCCATTCCCATATATAAGTCGGGTTGGGAGGAGCCTTAGTGCAGTTGGGGCATGGGAGCCAGAGACCCCACCATTAGACAGATGTAGCCAGCGAAAGGAAGCCCTGAACAGGGCCGGGGAGAGGTAGACCTGCTCCCAGAAGAGCCGGCTGTAGACTTCCTGACCCTTATGGAAGTCTTTTAGGTCAGGTCAAGAGTTCCCTGAAGTGAGGCTATCCCCCCTGGAGGGTCTTGGGAGAGGTGCACCCATGGAGGAGTGGTATCACGTACCTGGTGTGAGACAGCAGGAGTCAGGCCCAAAGTAGCGCAGGTCGCCTGCAGGAGTGCTGGTTGGAGGTAGACCCAGGAGCACCACTGATGCACTGGAATGGAGTCTGCAGATAGGTGGCGCCTGTGGACGGTGTGCAAGCCTTCAGAGAAACAGAAGACCGTAGAGTAGTCAGTTCAAAGCTAAGGTCAAGTGCCAGGTGGAAGTTAGAGCAGACGTGGTCAATAGGTGTCAGGGCTCCCGGGTATGACCAGAGGTGTGTGACTGACGCAGGGAAACGCAGACTTCAGATATGTTATAAACAATGTAATTTATTAACACTAACCATACAAACATAAACGCAGTGCAATACTAAAACATAACACAGTGCAAACAAACCAACCAACCACCCACAGATAACAGTACATACAATGCAAGGGTCGTCAGGCAGGCCGGGTCAATATCAGTCGGGCAGGTAGGTACAGGGGGAGCAAGCGGAGAATGGTCGGGGTCACAGGCCAGGTTCAGCAGGTAGCGGGCAGCGTGGTACAGAGGGTCAGGCAGAGGAGAATGGTCAGACAAGCCAGGGATCAGAGCAGGGTCAGCAGAGAATCAGACAGGAACAGAGAACAGGATACAGGGCCCAAGAGAAACACAACACCAAGGCAGAGTCTGCAGGTCTGAATGTCCCTTAAATACACCAGTATAATTAGTTCCAGGTGTTTGACTGGCTGCAAGGTTGAGTCTCTGATTGCTGGGAGCACCCGCTGGCCAGCCCTGGTACTGCAGCTCATAAGGCAGCTGAGTCCCACTATTGCTGGCCAGTCCATTCCTGACAATAGGATAACCAAGGTCATACACAGAGAAGCGGGGGAGAATATCCGATAGCCAAGCCAGGGTCAAGTGCCAGGTGGAAGTTAGAGCAGATGTGGTCAATAGGATAACCGAGGTCATACACAGAGAAGCGGGGGAGAATATCCGATAGCCAAGCCAGGGTCAAGTCAAGAGTCAGGCAGAAAAGACAGGTCCAAGAGCAAGCCGGGTCGGTAACAGGAAATCACATAAACAAGAAACACAGACAATGGTACTGGGGAGCTAGAGGTCATCCAGCAACTTGAGGAAGTGATGAGCCTCCTTATAAAGGCCGTCTGGCACCAAACTGAGCCAAATGCGTGCGCAACTATGCACCAGTGCACATGCATGGTCCGCACATGGATCTTCGCCAACGTGTGCTTCTGCAGCCATGCAGGGTACTGGCAGGAATGCCACATCTTCTAGAGCTTCTGTCCTGGACAGGATCCTGACAAGGTGCAGAGATCTCAACTCAGTGAGCACTAATGACCCCAGGCGGAGAGAGACTATTTAAGGGAAGATGGCTTACCGAAACTGTTGCGTGATGCTTTCACATATGACTACTTCGGACCATCCTTTAAATGTGACTGACAGTAGACTGTCAAGTGACCCTAGATAGTATGTCGATGTGATAGGACTGTTTGTGCTATCTTCCAAGTCCCATCAGTAAAGTGCAGCTCTGCAAATGTAAACTAAAAGGAATACCCAGGACAAAACACAGCGTCCACATAAAATGTGGAGCGACAGTCATCTGGTCAACGTAATCAATAAAGTGAGGATCAATACCAGCAGGCGCCTGGTCATCACTTTAGACCACTTAGGTAAAGTCTGCAAAAATAAGAACGTTGGCTGGCAAAGGCTGAAGGACAAGTTCCTCCAAGGAGTAGATGGATCGGGAAAGTACTTACAACGTTATGTCGGGGAGGGTCCTTAAATGATGAGGAATCTTCAATAGGGACTGGTCAAGACTTGCTAAGACAAGACACTAGATAGTCAACCTGGGAAGGAGTAAACCATTTGCAGAGAGGGGTAGGATGGCCTGAATAATTTATTGACAAGGAATTGCTTGTCCAGGAAATCCAGATCTTTGTCACTAAATCAGCTGATTATAGGATGAAGAGAAAAACCATAGCAGCATGTTTAAGTTGTTGAGGACCGAGGCTAGACACCGTTGTAGGTGAAGTGATGGTGGAATCCTCTAAATTTAAAGTGGAATGCTGTTTCCTTCTAGTGATGGGATACAAATGGTGGCTAAAAGTCAGCTGGTTGGGCTCCTCAACCCTTACTCCTGGAAAAGAGGAGTCACTGCATCCAATAGACCCAGAAATATTAGGCAACTCAGTGTCCAATAAAATATATAGTCAGTGAGCGCTTAATAGTTTAACAGCTAATGCATATAAAGGTAACCAAGTAAAAACCTCATAAAGCCAAAATTCATAAAAGTGCAGCGCTTAAAAGTTATTTCAAAATGGATAAAATATAACAAAATAAATAGTGACAGTTCGTGGTAAGGTGCTTGATACAGGAGTTGATGGTGACTTCAAACTTCAGTGGCGTGCCAATAAATGATAGTAAAAATACGCACTCACCAGATGCGTATCTTTAAATACGCATGTAATTAGTATGACCAGAGGTCCCCCTCTCAGGATGGGATGGATGTGTTGGGCCATTTTAACGGACTCTCCTCCCTCTGGGTGGTATGCAGCTACAGAGACGTCTCCCTTGGTGTGTGCAAATAGAATCCAGCCAGAGGCCTCCTTATTGGATGGGTGGATGCTTGTCAGCTAGTATTGGAACAGCTCCCTCCTCTGGAATGGTGCCACATGGGATTCTGCTCCTATATCTTCTAGGATGGGCTCTATAAATGAACGTTAGCTCGCCAAGGAGCCAACCAAAAAATGGCCGATCACCCGAGCTCAGGACCTCTATGCTAGGAGCTCAGTGTCATTCCTGCTCTCTGGGTGCCGCCATCTTGCCGGAGAGTGACGTCACTCCACTGCTGTCACTAGAGCACACTAATTGCATGCGTATTTAAAGATACGCATCTGATGAGTGCGTATTTTTACTATCATTTATTGGCACACCACTGAAGTTTGAAGTCTCCATCAACTCCTGTATCGAGCACCTTACCACGAACTGTCACTATTTTATATTTTTATATCGTTATATTTTATCCATTTTGAAATAACTTTTAAGCGCTGCATTTTTATGAATTTTAACTCAGTGTCCACCAGTGAATGCAATTCTGAGCATTTTTGACCCTTGCAAGCAGGAGCAACAAGGTTCATGACCCAGCTGAAACTCCTAGATAATGGAAGAAAAATCAGCCTTAGAGAGATACGGAGAGAGAAGAATGGTGGGTAAAGAAGTACTCACTGACAGAGACATCTATTCTTCCTAGGACACTAAGCATTACCTGCAGTATCAGTCTTCCTCCTCAGGAAGGGGGCAGTGAAAAGTGGTGGGTAGAGTTCGCGAGAGACAGATTCCAGTGCCTGGTGTAGGAAAATGTGGTCAATCACCACTTTATATACGCACACACATACTAGAGATAACATGGCTCTACCCCATTCCTGGGAAGACACGCATGGAGCTCAGATGTCAAATATAATGGAAACTCTCATGTTAGTTTCCCGTATATTTGACATTTTATTGGACTTTTCTGCTGCCTCTGATACAGTTGACCACCTGATCCTTCTCAAACAATTCCACACCCTTAGCCACCAAGACTCTCCTGCCTATATCATTACACCTTTATTGTCAGCTACTTCATCTTCTCCTCTCCTCTTCCTCTTTCTGTAAGGGTCCACCAAGGACCTCTGCCATCGAACCCCTTCTATTCTCCATCTACACCTCCTCCCTTGGTCAGTTGACAGCCTTTCATGACTTTCATAAGCATTTCTATGCTGATAACACCCAAATCTATCGTTCTACTCCTCACCTCACTCCTTCATACTCCTCTAGCATTACTTATTTTCTAACTGAAATATCAGTATGGTTGTCACACCACTTCTTCAAACTCAACCTTTCCAAGATTTTCCATCCTCAGTGCCCCTTCTTCCAACTTTCCCATCAAGATCATGTAATCCTTCTCCTCAGGCCAGTGTACTAGGTGTAATCCTGGACTCTGACTTCTCCTTTCAGTACCTCATTCAATCACAATTCAGTTCTTGCCGCCTTCACATCTGTAACTTTTCCAAAATTGGTGCCTTCTTAGACAATGGCTCCACCATGCTACTAATCCACTCCCTGGTTATCTCTGACCTCAACTATGCAACTCCTTCCTTGATGGCCAACCTCTACATAGGCTATCCACCCTTCAGCTAATCATCAATGCTGCTGAGAGACTCATCTACCTTACCAACCTTACTGGCTACCGATCACTCAATGAATACAATTCAAAATCCCAACAACAAAATACAAAACCATCCACAACCCTTCCCCAGATTCCATTATCAACCTAGTTTTAAAATATCACCCACACCATTCTCTTTACTCTTCTGAGGACCTCTTGCTCTTTAGCTCCCTTGTCTCCTGCTCCCATGCTCACGTCAACGACTTCTCCAGAGCCTTCCCTTTCCTCTGGAACTCCCTACACCAATTTCTGTTCTAAGACCTGTTGCTCTTTTGCTTCCTTATCACTTATGCCATCTCCTATGCTCACCTCTAAAACTTCTCCAGAACCTCTACCATCTTCCAGAACCCCCTGTCCTAACTTCTGTCCTGTTCTCCAGCTCCCTCATCACCTTCTCCTATGCTACCCTCCAGGACTTTTCCAGAGCCTCTCTCTTGCTCTGGAACTGCCTACACCAATTTCTGTCCTAAGACCTCCTGCTTTTTAGTTTCCTTATCACTTATGCCATCTTCTATGCTCACCTCCAAAACTTCTCCAGACCCTCTACCATCTTCTGGAACCCCCTGTCCCAACTTATGTCCTGTTTTCCAGCTCCCTCATCACCTTCTCCCATGCTACCCTCCAGGACTTTTCTAGAGCCTCCCCCTTGCTCTAGAACTCCCTACACCAATTTCTGTCCTAAGACCTCCTGTTCTTTAGCTTCCTTATCACTTATGCCATCTCCTGTGCTCACCTCCAAAACTTCTCCAGAACCTCTACCATCTTCCAGAACCCCCTGTCCCAACTTCTGTCCTGTTCTCCAGCTCCCTGATCACCTTCTCTCATGCTACCCTCCAGGACTTTTCCAGAGCCTCTCCCTCCCTCTGGAATTCCCTACCCCAATTTGTTCAACTATCTCCTACTCTGTCCGCTCTTAGGTGAAAACTGTGTTTATCCAATAAACATTTTGCAGGTTTAAATGCATGTTTGGGGAGCATTACCAGGCACTATTTTTCTAAGTATGGCCATTCCAAGCTATACAGCTAAATAGTGATGATGTGCTCAGTAACAGCGGCACAGTAAGGGAAAGGATCTTCTACCGATGTCCCGTAATGATCTATATTTATATTCCATTTCCCCATCTTGACGGAACCTGAGATTTTTGACCTTCATTTAAGTGCAGTGGAGGTAAACGCACATCAGTGTTCTGTCAGGTCAGGATTATCTGTTCATAGACCGCATATAAAGGATTTCTGGTGTATTATGGGAAAATAGATCTCAGATATTTCAAGTTTTTGTATGTTTATTACCTCTTAGTGGGACCTGACCTCTATACATTCCATTACCCTGTACATGTCGCCTCCAACAAAACCATCCACTTTGTTGCATCTGTGTTTACCCAGACATATGCGCATGATGTATTCCTCAGTGACAACTCTGTCATGTGGTTTCAATGCAGAATGGACAGTGTTGTCACCCTATTACAGGAAGTGGAAAAATAACAGATCTACTGGCAGGATCAATGGGTAATAAAACTGTTACAGGGGGATTTAGGAAAAGCAGACTGATGTGTTAATGCTGGTGAATGTCTGATTAACATACGACTTTCTATTTTGCTACGGTTCCACTTTTACCCCCGGTTCACATCTATGCGGCTGTGCGGGCCGTGTTTTGCACGGGCACGAGAGCCCATTCATTTGAATGGACTCCTGTGCCCGAGACACGCAGGGAAGAAGTCCCCGTCCTTCTTCTGAAAACGCAGCCCACATGGGAACCTCGGCTCCCAGTACGGTTGCGTTTTCTAGTGCGGGCGGCGTGCCATTAGAACTAATGGCACCCACCCGCGGGTCCGCATTCCTCTGTGCGGGTGGTGCGGCTGCACGGATTTTCGTGCAGATCTGCAGCCACACCACCCGCACAGATGTGAACCTAGCCTTAGGGCCTGTTCACACCAGGTGCGGGAATGCCTGCAAATTGAGGGCTTTCCCGCACTACACAGAAACATGCTGCTTTCTGCAGACATGCACAGGTACCTTTAATTCCTAATGCACCCCCCATGCATCTAGCAAACACAAGTGTGTTCATGGCCACTAAATTTCACCGTTTGGTACAGCACGATTTTAAAAATCGTGCCTGCGCCTTTTTTTGCACGTTTCATGCGCATAGGCAGCCCGATGACATTAATGAGCTGCCCTAAAATGTGACACATAGGAATCCGCAAAATAAAGTGTCCAGATGCAGCTTGTGGTGTGAATGAGTCCCATGGCTGCATTCACACCTAAGTGTCGCATTAGGAGCATTTTTGAAGGCCTTTTTTTTTGCGTGTTTGTTTTTTCTTTTTTGAGCATTTTTGCTTGTTTTTGTGCAGCATTTGAAAATAATTTTTGAGCTTTGGTGTTTTCTTTAATACCCAATAAATACAAATATAATCCGTTTCATCATTTGTTGGTAGGTTTTTCAGCTTTTTTTTTAAGCTTTTATTTCAATTATTATTATTTATTTTATTTTGTTTTTGTTTTTGTTAGGGTAAGGGGTTAGAGTCAAGGTTAAATATTAGGATTAGTGGTTGGGGATGGGTGTTTTAGGGTTGGGAGTTGGAGTTTGGGTTAGGGGTTAATATTTTATTTATTGTCTTCTTATTTATTTATTTGTGTTAGGGTTGTTGATTGATTTATGATTATAATTATTATTCACCTATTTTTGTTTGGGTGTTTATTTATTTGTTATTATTTTATTATTATTATTCATTTATTTATTATTATTTTTTTTTAAGGGTCAGTTCACACTATAGAAACACAGTCCGGATGCGTTTCGGATGCGTTTCTGCAATACGCATTTTTTACATGCTTTTGGCGCTTTCTGATTTTTTTTATGCGTTCCAGTGCATTTTTGATATGTTCCAGTTAATTTTTTCCCCTCTCTTTTTCTACAATTTAAATAGGGACATGTGCATTCCAGTAAGTTTTTGGTGCATCCAGTGCGTTGTGGTATGTTTTGGTACGTTCCACTACAGTTCTGTGCAGCCTTTTCTACTCTTTTTTTTCTGCATCCGGAACGCACTGGAACTGCAAGCACTGATGTGAACTATGACACTGACAACCATATAAGCTACTTTCTGTGTGTTTTGGATGCAGAAAAAAAAGCAACTGAAACGCATGGAGTATGAACCGGCCCTTAGGGTTAGGGGGTTAAGGTTAGGGGTTAATGACTATTTATTTATGATAAAATATTATTTATTTATTGTATTTATTTATTTTTGATTATTTTTATTAATTTGTGCATTTTTTATTTATTACTATTACTATTGTTGGTTTTTTTTTTCTTTTTCACTTGAGCAGAAAAACTATCAAAAACGTGTGTTTCCTATCATTTCTATGGAACTAAAAACTCTCGAAAGCACCAATCTGCTTGATTTGAGCAAAAAAAAAAGCTCCAGAACTTGTTTGAGCTTCAGATGTTTGGCTTCAGGCGACTTGGAGTAGAGATGTGAACAGTTTCCATTGACAATTTACTCCTCAAATGTTTTGGAGCTTGGAGCTACAAATCGTCCAAGTGTGAACAGGCCCTAATGATTCGTGGAGATTTTACAGGCATTTTATATGTCTAATGTAATTTTCTGGAGATTCCCCTCCCCTGAGGAGCTGCACATGCCGTGTACAGCCTGCCATACTGTACAAGGGAATGACATGGCTGGACTCTTGTGCACTTCTTTGGATCGGCGTTTACCAACGCATGCGCATCCAACGTATTCTCCCGTCATGTTCAGAAAATAGGGTGTGGTGCCCTCCCAGCTAGGCTGTTGGGTACATTTAGTTTTTGGCTCCACTGTAGCGAGTAGAGTGGTTGTCGACAGGGGCGGACTGACAACTCATGGGGCCCCTGGGCAATAGGAGATCATGGGGTCCCTGTGTCCTTGCCCAAACTTAAAAAAGCCTATAAAAAAGGTACCAGGGCATTTCATGGGGCCCCCTACTGACCCCGGGCCCTCAGGCAGTGCTCGAATGGTCAGTCTGCCCCTGGTTGTCGATTGTTTTGGTCTGCTGAGAGTTTGATTGCTTCCCCCTGCTTCTGGAAGAAGCTTCCAGGGCATAAGGAGGAAGATTCAAATCATCAGCTGAATATTTATCAGACTCTGGCCAATTCCTGAAAAGGGGCATCCAGGAGGTGGATGGGGAGGTGATAAATAGACAGGAATCCTTAGTAGATTGTTCTTTCCTCATTGGTTAGGGTTCCAGTACTCCAGGGGCTGTTGCCCCTAGGAGAACTTGCAGTAAGATAAAATATAACCGTTTGGGTCTCAGCATTTGTTCTGTCTCTCCAATCTAAGCATTGAAAGTGTGATCTCTGTAACCTACAGTTGTGATGAGATAGCGATAACTCCAATCTTAGTTGAATATCACAGGCAGTGTCTCAATCAGATGACACCTTGTAGATCTTGTGAAGTTTATTCCATAAACTGAGAGAATCTTACAACAATGAACATCGGATAGGTCAAAAGATCATAATGTGATCTGCTTCATGACATGAGGCTTGAAGCTGAAATGCCTTCCTGGGAAAAGGGGTAGGGCTATCTATACAGCATGAACTAAACCAGAGGAAAGGGAGGAGCAGAGACAAAATACAAAGAACACTTCAAGGCATATGACAGCATGTGTTGGGTTAAGGGCCTGTGACTGGTGCCCTCTGTACTACATAGGGAGAACCTGTCCATTTCCAGTGGCCCCTTTGGGGCTGAGCGCTACAGTCCAAGGGCATGCATCCAAGTTACGCTGTGCCTGTAAAATCTCCGTGTGCATGATCCCTACTAATGAGATTTTTTATCTCAGTACTTGCCAACGTATTCATCCCAGTCCCCATGACTCTGTCACCCCAAATCCACATGTAAAACATCTACCTTCCAGGTGGTCCTGCTCAGATCAGATCCACATTATGGGTGGTCCTACCCATGATTATGCAGGGACCGCCCACTCCTGGCTGTGATCCCCTCAGTTAATCCCATTTTTTGGGTTACTGTGTATGGTCATGACTCAATGCTGTGCTCTTGGCATGCACCCCAGAACATCATCGGGACAGAGCACCTACTGTAGGTGCAGGACTGTTCCGGCAAATCCAGGACAGTGGACATCTATAGCTTTCTTAGACCTTTATGTATAGGTAGGATGTTAGGTGCATTTAGTTCTTTTCGGATCCTCTGTAATCATTGGTGCAGCTATTGATTTCTTTGGGATGTTCTAGATCTCACAGGTTGCAGGTTTGATTGCTTCCCCCTGCATTCTGGAGGCTTCCAGAAAGTAGAAGGCTGGGAGAGTCAAATGGGCAGCTTGAATATGTATCGTGCTGCAGCCAGTCCCTGGGGAGGTGTGCCCAGGAGGTGGTGGTGGGGGGACATAAATAGTCTGGGGTCCTGAGCAGCATTGCTCAACCTTTTTCCAGTCGAGGCGCCCTTTAAAATGATGGACAGTCCCGAGGCGCCCTTTAAAATGATGGACAGTCCCGAGGCGCCCTGTAAAACGATGGACAGTCCCGAGGCGCCCTGTAAAATGATGGACAGTCCCGAGGCACCCTGTAAAATGATGCGCAGTCCCGAGGCGCCCTGTAAAATGATGCGCAGTCCCGAGGCGCCCTGTAAAATGATGCGCAGTCCCGAGGCGCCCTGTAAAATGATGCGCAGTCCTTAGGCGCCCTGTAAAACGATGGACAGTCCCGAGGCGCCCTGTAAAATGATGCGCAGTCCCGAGGCGCCCTGTAAAACGATGGACAGTCCCGAGGCGCCCTGTAAAATGATGCGCAGTCCCGAGGTGCCCTGTAAAAGGATGGACAGTCCTCAGGCGCCCTGTAAAACGATGGACAGTCCCAAGGCGCCCTGTAAAACGATGCACAGTCCCAAGGCGCCCTGTAAAATGATGCGCAGTCCCGAGGCGCCCTGTAAAATGATGCGCAGTCCCGAGGTGCCCTGTAAAACGATGGACAGTCCCGAGGCACCCTGTAAAACGATGGACAGTCCCGAGGCACCCTGTAAAACGATGGACAGTCCCAAGGCGTCCTGTAAAATGATGGACAGTTCCGAGGCGCCCTGTAAAACGATGGACAGTCCCGAGGCGCCCTGTAAAACGATGCGCAGTCCCGAGGCGCCTTGTAAAATGATGCGCAGTCCCGAGGCGCCCTGTAAAATGATGGACAGTCCCGACGCATCTTGTAAAATGATGGACAGTCCTGAGGCGCCCTGTAAAATGATGGACAGTCCCGACGCATCTTGTAAAATGATGGACAGTCCCGAGGTGTCCTGTAAAGTGATGGACAGTCCCGAGGCGCCCTGTAAAAGGATGGACAGTCCCGAGGCGCCCTGTAAAAGGATGGACAGTCTTGAGGCACCCCTTTCTAAAATGTAAAAAACTATTCTAATGTTTTATATAACGCAGCAACTCCCACACATGTAGGACACCCAATATTAGAGGTGATTTATTTTTTCAAAGCAAATACACCTTTGCACACCGGTGCTGACTAGTATTCCAATGTTTCTCTTCTCTCTCAGTTTTTCTCCATCACGCAGCTAATGTGACCCCAGCACTAATGGAGAGGGGCGGGGGAGGGTCAAACAAGGATGCTGTGCAGGCAACCCACATCCTCCTTATCAACTGATGATGTCATCGGTTGTCAGGACACTGGCGGCTAGAAGGTCGTAATGGTGTACAATGAAAACCTGTGGCTTTGAGTAACTAAAAGTCAGGCTTGTTCCATCCACTGGCTTGTATAAAAGTTTTGGGCAATATTTAGACAATTTGCCAAGGCACCCCTGAAGAAACCTCAAGGCACCCCAGGGCACCCTGGTTGAAAAAGGCTGGTCTAGAGAAGCCCTGTTTTTGTCCTGCTTGAGAAGTTCTCAGCCTCAGGGGCTGCTGCCCCTTCGAGACATTTCTGCTGAAGGTTGCCTGATGTTCATCAAAGTCCCAGCTATAGCATTCCTAATTCCTAATTACTTTTGAAGCTAACTAAGCAGTTTCACCTAAGGATCTGGTTTGGGAAACTCACTGAAGAGTGCCGGGTGGAGGCTGAAAGGTGTGTAGGTGCCCTGGGACATTGTAAGTACTGACCTGAGTTTCTGGATCCTAGTGACTGTGTGCTCTTCTACTTTTGGGGTGCCAGTGGTAGCTCTAACTGAGATAGTTCCTACAGGGTCTGAGTTCTGGCCTTGCCCTTTGTTTCTGGCTGAAAGACTGTTCAAAGAAGTTCCGCCTAGTGGGAGGAATAATGGCCAATCATTGATGTCAGTGGGAGGAATAGTGGCCCATCATTGGTGTCAGTGGAAGGAATAGTGGCTCATCATTGGTGTCAGTGGGAGGGATAGTGGACCATCATTGGTGTCAATGGGAGGATTCGTGCCTGATCATTGGTGTCAGTGGGATGAAAAGTGCCCCGTCATTGGTGTCAGTGGATGGAATAGTGCCCCATCATTGGTGTCAGTGGGAGGAATAGTGGCCCATCATTGTGTCAGTGGGAGGAATAGTGGCCCATCATTGGTATCAGTGAGAGGAATAGAGCCCCATCATTGGTGTCAGTGGAAGGAATAGTGCCCCATCATTAGTGTCAGTGGGAGGAATAGTGCCCCATCATTGGTGTCAGTGGGAGGAATAGTGCCCCATCATTGGTGTCAGTTGAAGGAATAGTGCTCCATCATTGGTATCAGTGGAAGGAATAGTGCCCCATCATTGGTGTTAGTGGGAGGAATAGTGCCCCATCGTTGGTGTCAGTGGGAGGAATAGTGCCCCATCATTGGTGTTAGTGGGAGGAATAGTGCCCCATCATTGGTGTCAGTGGGAGGAATAGTGCCCCATCATTGGTGTTAGTGGGAGGAATAGTGCCCCATCGTTGGTGTCAGTGGGAGGAATAGTGCCCCATCGTTGGTGTTAGTGGGAGGAATAGTGCCCCATCATTAGTGTCAGTGGAAGGAATAGTACCCCATCATTGGTGTCAGCGGAAGGAATAGTGCCCCATCATTGGTGTCAGTGGGAGGAATAGAGCCCCATCATTGGTGTCAGTGGGAGGAATAGTGCCCCATCATTGGTGTCAGTGGAAGGAATAGTGCCCCATCATTGGTGTCAGTGGAAGGAATAGTGCCCCATCGTTGGTATCAGTGGGAGGAATAGTGCCCCATCGTTGGTGTCAGTGGGAGGAATAGTGCCCCATCATTGGTATTAGTGAGAGGAATAGTGCCCCATCACTGGTGTCAGTGGGAGGAATAGTGCCCCATCATTGTGTCAGTGAGAGGAATAGAGCCCCATTGTTGGTGTCAGTGGGAGGAATAGAGCCCCATTGTTGGTGTCAGCGGGAGGAATAGAGCCCCATTGTTGGTGTCAGTGGGAGGAATAGAGCCCCATTGTTGGTGTCAGTGGGAGGAATAGTGCCCCATTGTTGGTGCCAGTGGGAGGAATAGAGCCCCATTGTTGGTGTCAGTGGGAGGAACTACTGTAAGCCCCACTGTTGCTGACAATGGGGGGAATAATGCCCCAAAGGCCAGAAAAAAGTAAGCAAAGGGCCACATCTGGCCTCGGGCCGCAGTTTGGAGATCACAGGTGTATAGCAACCAATAAGGTGTCGGTTTATTTTCTTATTTGCAGGTTATTAGCAAACGTTCCTCAGCAGGTTCTTAAAGCTGAACCCCGAACACAACAACTATCATTTTAATATATCCCTCAAGAGCCACAAAGGACAGAAATCCACTTTGTGTGCACCAAACACATTTGAGAACCCAAATATTACTTTGTAAAAGTAGCAGTGACATCATCAGTGTGCTGTGCACAAAGCAGAGCTGTGGGAGGGGCCCAGCAACTCCAGTCACTACAGGCTGCCTGCAGGAGGGGGCGGAGACAAGACCAGTCACCCTGCACAAGGGAAGAGAGCAGCAGTGAGCGGTCTGTATTACAGGAAGGGAAAGTATCACACTGGATCAAGGGCGGACTGACAACTCATGGGGGCCCCGGCAATAGGGGATCATGGGGCCCCTGTGTCTTTGCCCAAACTCAAAAAAGCCTATGAAAAAGGTACCAGGGGCATCTCATGGGGTACCCCTACTTACCCCCGGGCCCTCAGGCAGTGCCCGAGCTTCCAAATGGTAAGTCCGCCCCTGTACTGGATGAGGACACGGATCTGGAAGACATACACAAAGTGCACCGAGGTTCAGGAAGAACACACATCACACCCCCCTTTTATCAGCATGTTGATGACGGGGTGAGGAGGAGCCAGGGAGGGTAATCCTTATTCTCCACAAATAATCCATGCACATCCAGGAATTGATGGCGCTGTAATCTATTTTCCATGAAATTGTTTCTTACTGTTTGTTTTCTGCCTCCTTGTGACATCCTCCATGAGCTCCCAAACCCATCCTTTTGCCCCCTCATTTCCAATTGTTTGGATTGAGCAGTGCCTGTTAGTTGTGGTCATGCATCCTGCCGTATGGACACTACAAATCCTATAGTCCATTGGGAGTGAGCAAGAGAGGGTGGCTACGTTCCTACATACAGTGGGACCATGGAGAACAAATGTAGCCACCCTCTAACAGGAAGTCAGATTACAGCAACAACAAAAAAGGAATCAGGAGGAGGCTGAGAGCAATAGATGGGACTTTTCTAAATGAAGAATAAATACCGGAACAGAATTCTTCTTTTCACACCAGAGCTTAGTGTCACCGTAATGACAGGGCCATGTTACGTTCCGCCATCTTTTGGAATTTTATGTGTTTGCTCCTCTGTAATAAATCTATTCCCTTCCCCCTCCAGGTCATGTGATCTCTTCTGAACGACACGATTGGATGGCTTCCACCATGTGACTTGAACAAGCTGAGCGTGTGATGAGGCAGAGAAAAAGCACAAACCCTACCGAGATGGCAAAAGTAAGTGGTCACCATTTTTGTCACTTAAAGGGCAACTCCGCTAAAATCAGGAAAGTAGGGATCCTGGCGGAAAAAGTACCGCCACTCCTCCTCTCCCTTCCAATCAATCTGCCATTATGGCGCCATTTTTTGTTAAAAAAAAAAAGCTGATATTTTGTCTATTTATGTTTACTTGAGAATTGATTCCAGCAGTTTGGCTTGTTTATGAAGGTTTGAGTAGTTTCCTTAATATTTCAACTGAGGCAGAAGTAGGCCGGTTGTACGCAAGTCGATCGATTGATAGATTTGCGTACAACCAGCCTGCCGGTACAGGGATCGAAATTTGGCCAGGTCCCTGCTGAACCAGCTGAATCTCAGCTTAACCCCTCGCCCTGCTGAGGATTCCCCCCCTTCCAGAGCAGGCCTTTTTTGCGATACCGCGCTTGTTACTTTAACTGACAATTGCACGGTCATGCAACGCTGCACCCAAATAAAATTTACGTCCTTTTTTTCCCCACGAATTGAGCTTTCTTTCGGGGGTATTTGATCGCCTCTGCGTTTTATTTTATATTTTTTGCACTATAAAAAAAAGACCAACAAATTTGAGAAAAAAAAATGTTGCTATTAAACATGTCTAGTAAAAAAATAAAAAAATCTAATTTCGTCATAAATTTTGGCCAAAATGTATTCTGCGACATGTCTTTGCTAAAAAAAAATCCAAATACGTGTAAATTTATTGGTTTACGCAAAAGTTATAGAGTTTACAAATGGCGGTATATGTACTGGGATTTTTTTTTTAATTTTTGCTAGTAATGGCAGCGATCAGCGAATTATAGCGGGACTGCAGCAGACATTCTGACACTGGGGAGGAACTAACTTGGTGTCACTGATATCCCCAGTGACACCAATACAGTGATCAGTGCTAAAATAAAGCACTGACACTGTACTATAGGCACTGAGCAGGAAGGGATTAACATGAGGGGCGATCAAAGGGTTAACTGTGCACTGGGAGTGTTTTAGTAGGGGGCAGAGTGTTGGTGCTTCACTGTAAGCACACTGCACTGGATGGCTGTGCTGTGCATCTAGAGCAGTGTGCTCGAGCCAACAGGGAGGGGGACTGTTAGTAAACAAAACATACCTCCTCCCCGTCAGTGATCATCGGAAATCACCAGGCGTCGTCGAGTAATTACCGGGGCCCAGTGATTGACAGCTGCGTCCGCAAATGGTGGCGCGGGTAGGGTGCGCGCATGGCTCGCACGCTCCCCCTACCAGGAAATGCAACATCACGTATTTATACATGATTTTGCTCACACGTGCTGCCCTGTAGCAGTATTTCTGCTATAGGGCGGCGGGAAGCAGTTAAAGGATAAGTTCACTTTTTTTCCCTAAATCCCAGCTCCCCTATGTACCCATATACCTTTAGCCCCGGTTCACACCGAATGCAACTTTGAAATCGGTTTCAGCCCTCTGGATCAGTGCGATTTGTGACTCCGATTTCACTGCGGCTTGCAACTTCATTTAACAGAAGTCAATGCAAGTTGCAGTAAAATCGGAAAAAAAAAAGGTACAGGAACTATTTTTGAAATCGCACTACTTCAAATCGCACTGATTAACACCTTCCTGCCTGGCCTGTAGCAGATTGACGGCCGGACGGGACACTCGCTGTTGTGACTGGGCGTCATATGACATCCTGTCAAAACAAGCCACTCCCGTGGTCGAGGGGCCACGCAGCAGCGCGATCTGTCACCGGCTGTGTCACTGGGACACAGCCGATGACATTTCACTACACCGACCCCTTGCCAGTGTCATGTGACCGCTGTGACCAATCACAGCAGATCACATCAATTGTATACAATGGATGGCTTCCTGTCATGCCATCCATTGTATACAATTATGTTGTTAGCTGTGACTGATCAAGGCAGTCACATGATACAGACAGGGCCAATCACAGCCCATCTGTATCACGTGATCAGCTTTGCCCAATCACAGCTAATCACAACAAAAGACTGAATGAATCAGTTTCATTCAGTAACAATGATTGCAAATATCAATGAAATACATCGGTATTGGCAATCATAATGTGTTAAAAAAAAATAAAACCCTGATCACTTGCCCAGAGTAGTTCAATGTTACTATGGTAACCTTGTATTGTTTTGGTCACACTGTGCTGAAAAATAAAATAGTAAAACAAAAAAAAAATGTAATAAATAAAAAAAAAATAATAGAAACATTTGAAAAAAAATACAAATTCAATTATTATAATTTTCACTAAAGAAATGTAGCAGAATACATTTTGACCTAAATTTACGAAGAAATGTTATTTGCAAAATTTTATAACCGAAACAAAGAAATGTGCATTTTGTTTTTCAAAAGTTTCAGGTATTTTTTGTTTTATTTAGCAAAACAAAAAAAAAACTCAGTGGTGATTTAATACCACCAAAAGAGAGCTCTATTTGTGTGCAAAAAAATGATAAAAACTTCATATGGGTACAGTGTTGCATGACCGCACAATTGTCATTCAAAGTGTGACAGCGCTGAAAGCTGAAAGTTGGTCTGGGCAGGAAGGGGGTGTAAGTGTCCAGTATTGAAGTAGTTAAGACATTGCTGTAGAAATACATTATATGTGACTTCAGGTATGATTTGTATTGCATATCGGTGTGAAGCAGGGTTAAGACCCCGGTCGCACTGGGTACAACTTGGCATGCTTCTTGCTAATCGCATGCCAAGTTTCACCCTGTTGTCCGCAATTACGACGGTCATATATAAACTATTTCTAACATAGTACATGCACTACTTTTGGTGCGATTTGCATAGACATCTGTGTCAGATGTCTTGCAAATCTCACCTGAAATCGGCATGTCCCCTGACTTTGAAATCGTGCGACTTCACTGTAAGTCATGCAATTTCAGTCGGGCTTGATGTGACCGAGGTGTAAGTCACCGATCACGTAGCTGCAATTTAAAATAGCTCGATTTGTGTGCAATTTCAGTGCGATTTCTGAAGAACGTAGTGCTACTTCTGAAGATTTTCAACGACTTCTTGCAATTTGCTGTGCGATTTACATGATATTCTATATATGTGAAATCGCAACAAAACTGCAGAAAGTCATGTAAGAACTACTTTAGAAGCCACGCTGCAGCAAAATTGCACGTTAAGACCTCCACATTCATTAGATGCGGCTTCAGGTGGGATTTCAATTTTGCAGATCACACCTGAAATTGCAGCGGTGTGGCCAAGCACTTGGCCTGGGTTCACACTGATGCGGTGCAGAATTCGCATCGGTTTCTGTGAGAATTCCGCACCGCATGACAATCGCACCCCGTTCATGGGAACTGCTGCAGGTGTGTATGTTAAGTTAACAACACCCTGAAATCGGTCCGCAAAATGCAGTGCGATGTGCAGAATCGGATCGCATATGTGTGAATACCCATGTGATCTGATTCTAGAGCTGACCAAAAAAGCATCCTGCACCTTTTTGATGTGGATGCGGTGCGATATGAGCCATACAAAATGTATGACTCAAATTGTACCGTACAGAATTCACGTGATTTGCACAGGAATGCGGTGCGGTTCCTGTGCGAATTACATGCGATATACTGCACCGCACAAGTTTGAACCCGGGCTGAATGTACCTCGGTTGCAGAAAAACAAAAAGCTTTCTTTGATTTTTAGAACAAGGCCTTACCTTAGCCTCTTCTGTGTTCATAAAAAAGTTCATGACTTCCTGGGATGTAGATTTGGGATGGGAAAACCAGTAAGACACAGGAAGCAGTTCACCAGCTGACCTCATTAGCACACACCCACTGCACCCATCAACCAGCACGGCATCCCTCCAGGTGTACATTTGCCTGGCTTGTCAGTGTAGGCTGCCACAGCTGTTATGTTTGCATGGCGTCCTCAGTGTCCCTCCAGACGGGCCCGTCTGCATGCCAAATTGTCTGGGGTGATGGTTTGGACACCCCTGATATAGCGCAAGGGCCTGCCTGAATGGATACAGAGTGATTGGACTAGGGGCGGACTGACCATTTGGGCACTTGGGCACTGCCCGAGGGCCCAGGGTCAGTAGGGGGCCCCATGAGATGCCCCTAGTACCTTTCATAGGTTTTTTTCGGGTGTAGTTTGAGTGTGGGTGAGGACACAGGGGCCCCATGATCCCCTATTGCCCAGGGGCCCCATGAGTTGTCAGTCCGCCCCTGGATTGGACAGATAGGTGGGTCCTTCTGTTCCATAGCTTTGGTAAATCTAAAGAAAATTGTACAGAGCTGATGCAATCAGATTGTATAGTGTATAGCCACCGTTATACATCTAAAACAAATTAGTTGCACTTTCAGTATCATTAAAGTGATTCTAAATTTTTTATTTTAAAGAAAAAATAACAAACATGCCTATACTTACCCGCCGTGTGGTTTTGCACAGACCAGCCTGGATCCTCCTCTTCTCGGGTCCCCCCGCCGTTCCTTTTGGCTCCTCCCTCCTGTTGGGTGCCCCCACAGCAAACCGCTTGCTATGGGGACACCCACTGCTCCATATGTCCATTCACACACAGAACCGCGGCTCGGACCCGCCCACTCTCTCTTCTTTTTGGCTCACTGGCTGAGATTGACAGCAATGGCTCCCGCTTCTGTCTCAGCCAATGAGAAGAGGGAGTCCTGGAATAGCTGAGACTCCAGTGCACATCGCTGGATCAAGAGGGGGGGCTTAGGTGAGTATTGGGGGGGGGGGCTGCTGCACAGAGAAGGTTTTTGCATTTCATGCATAGAATGCATGAAGGTAAAAAAACCTCAAATGTTTAGGACCACTTTAATCGTTAACAGCACCCCAAACACGAAAGCAAACACACATTTTGTCGAGAGTCAAAGACAGCACAACACACAATAAAAAAAAAAAAACATGCAAACCGCAACACGCCAAAATGTCCCAAAAGCTAATTAGCTGGATGTAGGGAGGACCATTTGAAATCAATGGGCTGCACTATGCATGTCGCAGGAAAAAATGTGCCAAAGAACTCATGGTCCCAGTACGATGGGTGTAAATGAGGCCTGAAGGTGAACAATGTAACTCCATTCACATTAGCGTACTTCTGAACAAAAAATATGTTCTTTGCCATGCGTTTTGGAAATGTGCTGCAAAGGCCTTTGGTGCTTGTATTACCATGAAATGAGAATGGCACCCTAAGCATGGGGATGCCTTTTGGCTGATGACACAAAGGTGAGCAATAGGGAGGATATCCCTGGAGGTGTCTGTAACACGGAGCATGATTTGGCATTGATGGAAGATTGGTCAAAAAAGTGGAAACTGCAGTTCAATGTTGCTAAATGTAAATTAATGCATCTAGGGAAAAAGAATACCTTGAGAGAGTACAACATTGGGGGGACAGTGTTGGCCAGCACTTCAGCGGAAAAGGATTTGAGGGTACTTATTTCAGATGATTGCAAAATGAGCAAACAGTGTGGCCAGGCAGGGGAGGGAAGCAAATAGAATTTTAGGATGAATCACTAGAGGGGTCACCAGCAGGAGGAAGGAGGTCCTTATTCCTCTACAGTGGGGCAAAAAAGTATTTAGTCGGCCACCAATTGTGCGAGTTCTCCCACTTACAAAGATGAGAGAGGCCTGTAATTGGCATCATAGGTAGACCTCAACTATGAGAGACAAAATGAGAAAACAAATCCAGACAATCACATTGGCTGATTTGGAAAGAATTTATTTGCAAATTATGGTGGAAAATAAGTATTTGGTGAATATGAAAAGTTCATCTCAATACTTTGTTATATATCCTTTGTTGGCAATGACAGAGGTCAGACGTTTCCTGTAAGTCTTCACAAGGTTGGCACACACTGTTGCTGGTATGTTGGCCCATTCCTCCATGCAGATCTCCTCTAGAGCAGTGATGTTTTGGGGCTGTCGCTGGGCAACACGGACTTTCAACTCCCTCCAAAGGTTTTCTATGGGGTTGAGATCTGAAGACTGGCTAGGCCACTCCAGGACCTTGAAATGCTTCTTACAAAGCCACTCCTTCATTGCCCGGGCGGTATGTTTGGGATCGTCATGTTGGAAGACCCAGCCACGTTTCATCTTCAATGCCCTTGCTGATGGAAGGAGGTTTGCACTCAAAATATCACAATACATGGCCTCAGTCATTCTGTCCTATACAGGGATCAGTCATCCTGGTCCCTTTATGGAGAAACAGCCCCAAAGCATGATGTTGCCACCCCCATGCTTCACAGTAGGTATGGTGTTCTTTGGATGCAACTCAGCATTCTCTCTCCTCCAAACATGACGAGTTGTGTTTCTACCAAACAGTTCTATTTTGGTTTCATCTGACCATATGACATTCTCCCAATCCTCTTCTGGAACATCCAAATGCTCTCTAGCAAACTTCAGACGGGCCCGGACATGTACTGGCCTAAGCAGGGGGACACATCTGGCACTGCAGGATCTGAGTCCCTGGCGGCGTAGTGTGTTACTGATGGTAGCCTTTGTTACGTTGGTCCCAGCTCTCTGCAGGTCATTCACTAGGTCCCCCCGTGTGGTCCTGGGATTTTTGCTCACCGTTATTGTGATCATTTTGACCTCACCGGGTGAGATCTTGCGTGGAGCCTCAGATGGAGGGAGATTATCAGTGGTCTTGTATGTCTTCCATTTTCTAATTATTGCTCCCACAGTTGATTTGTTCACACCAAGATGCTTGCCTATTGCAGATTCAGTCTTCCCAGCCTGGTGCAGGTCTACAATTTTGTTTCTGGTGTCCTTCAACAGCTCTTTGGTCTTCACCATAGTGGAGTTTGGAGTGTGACTGTTTGAGGTTGTGGACAGGTGTCTTTTATACTGATAACAAGTTCAAACAGGTGCCATTGATACAGGTAATGAGTGCAGGACAGAGGAGCCCCTTAAAGAAGAAGGTACAGGTCTGTGAGAGCCAGAAATCTTGCTTGTTTGTAGGTGACCAAATACTTACTTTCCACCATAATTTGCAAATAAATTCTTTCCAAATCAGCCAATGTGATTGTCTGGATTTGTTTTCTCATTTTGTCTCTCATAGTTGAGGTCTACCTATGATGCCAATTACAGGCCTCTCTCATCTTTTTAAGTGGGAGAACTTGCACAATTGGTGGCTGACTAAATACTTTTTTGCCCCACTGTATATAGATCTTTATATCACTAGAGGGGTCACCAGCAGGAGGAAGGAGGTCCTGTTTCCTCTATATAGATCTTTACATCACTAGAGGGGTCACCAGCAGGAGGAAGGAGGTCCTGTTTCCTCTATATAGATCTTTACATCACTAGAGGGGTCACCAGCAGAAATGAAGGAGGACCTGATTCCTCTATATAGATCTTTACATCACTAGAGGGATCACCGGCAGGAGGAAGGAGGTCCTGATTCCTCTATATAGATCTATATATCACTAGTGGGGTCACCGGCTGGACGAACGAGATCCTGATTCCCCTATATAGATTTTTATATCACTAGAGGGGTCACCGGCAGGAGGAAGGAGGTCCTGATTCCTCTATATACTGTAGATCTTTATATCACTAGAAGGATCACCAGCAGGAGGAAGGAAGTACTTGCCAGATATTCCTGCAGCTCCTTTAATGTTGCTGGAGGCCTCTTGGCAGCTTCCCAGACCAGTTTTCTTCCCGTATTTTCATCAATTTTGGAGGGGCGTCCAGTTCTTGGTGATGTCACTGTTTGCGCCATATTTTCTCCACTTGATGATGGCTGTCTTCACTGTGTTCCTAAGTATAGCTATTGCCTTGGAAATTCTTCTGTACCCTTCTCCTGACTGATACCTTTTAACAATGAGATCCCTCTGATGCTTTGGAAGCTCTCTGCAGACCAGGAGCAGACTGACCATTTGGAAACTTGGGCACTGCCCGAGGGCCCGGGGTCAGTAGGGGGCCTCATGAGATGCCACTGGTACCTTTTTCATAGGCTTTTTTGAGTTTGGGCAAGGACACAGGGGCCCCATGATCCCCTATTGCCCGGGGCCCCATGAGTTGTCAGTCCGCCCCTGCTGCAGACCATGGCTTTTGCTGTAGGATGCGTTTAAGAAAATGTCATGAAAGACCTACTAGAACAGTTGAACTTTATTTGAAGAGGCACTTTAAATGATGGCAGGTGTGTACTGACTCCTATTTAACATGATTTTGAATGTGATTCCTTAAGGCTGGCCATACACGATACAATTTTCGGTCTAGTTTCTGCCCAATTTCATTTAGATTTACCTTTAACTATGTAGTGCAAGGGTCTGCCTAATTGGATACAATTGAAAGTGTTCTTTAGGTTTGACCTCCTATTATATGGTTTTTGGTAAATCTAAAGCAAAATTCTCAAGAAAATTGTATAATGTATGGCCAGCCTTATTCTGAACACAGCTACATCCCCAGTTATAAGAGGGTGTGTACACTTATGCAACCACATTATTTTAGTTTTTATTGTTTACTCCCCCCCCTTATAGTCGTACAGTTTATAGCTCACATTATAGGTGGAAAAAGTTCTGAAATTATGTCTCATATTTTTACATCGCAGAAACCTGACATTTTAACAGGGGTGTGTAGACTTTTATATCCACTGTATACCATAGTTTGTAGCTGCTATAACTTTTGCGCAAACCAATCAATATACACTTGTTAGAATTTTTTCTACCAATAATATATAGCAGAATACATTTTGGCCTGAATTTACTAAAAAATTTGATTTTTAAATTTTTTTTTATTGGATATGTTTATAACAGAAAGTAAACATTTTTTTTTCCAGTTTCAGTCTTTTTTTGTTTGTAGCGCAAAAAAACCCAAAACAAAACAGAGGTGATCAAATACCACCAAAAGAAAGCGTTATATGCGTGAAAAAAATGTAATAAATTTAATTTATGTACAGTGTTGTATGACCGCGCAATTTTCAGTTAAATAATGCAACGCAGTATCACAAAAAGTGGCCTGTTCATGAAGGGGGGTAAATCTTCCAGAGGGCAAGTGGTTAATATACACAGCGTCACGGGTGCGCAAAATCATGTATATATACGTGATTTTGTATTTCCGGGTAGTGGCGGTTCCTCCCGTGATTTGGAATGCCCTAATGTGAATAGAGTCTTAGTGGTTGCGAGAAATGCATGTTTGTTGCTGTCCCGTTCACTGCTCCGCTCAAACTACTGTTCCCAGCAGTCAGTGCACACACATCGATGCATAGCCATGTGATGTAAATAGTTTGTCTGGACTAGCTTGGCCCAACAAACTATTTCAGGCTAGGTTCACATCTATGCAGATCCATAGAAACGCACGACAACCCATTTCACCATATTTCCTATGGGTCTTGTTCACATCTTTGCAGTTTCCTGCAATGCGTTTTTTGGAAAGGTGCAAGGAATTTTTTACACACAGCATGGTGTGTTTTTGGCGCCGTAGACTTGGAACAGAATTGCATCAAAAAAGCTTGAAAAAGCATGTATGTGAGATTTTCTTGATGACAACAGGCACCTTCTCCTAGCAACACTTCCCCAAAAATACAAAACGCATCAAAAACGTGCCAAATAAAAAGCGAACTACACCTGGAAAAAGAATATGATGAAGAAGCGCGGGGTAACCCTCGGGTGATATAGGTCACACCCAATACATACAACAGTGCCATGTCCTAGTATACATTGTTTATCGAGAGGGATTGTATAATGGACTTTGTAGGCACGGAAACTACATACACAAATAGTAAGATCAATGTTCCTTTATTGACATTACATCACATATAGACAATTGGATACAATGTAGTTGTGCAGTATACCCACAATGAATGTCCCAAAGTCCACCACATATTCAAAAGGGCAGCACAGTGGCTAAATGGTTAGCAGTTCCGCCTGGTAGTACTCGGGTCGTTGGTTTGAATCCCAACCATGGCACCACCTGCCTGGAGTTTACATGTTCTCCCTGTACCTGAGTGGGTTTATTCGGGGTACTCCGGTTTCCTCCCACACTCCAAAGACATGCTGGTAGGTTAATTGGATCCTGTCTAAATTGTCCCTAGTATGTGTAAGTATGAACCCCTTGAGGGTTAGGGACTGATGTGAATGTACAATATATATGTAAACCACTGCATGAATTGATGGCGCTATAAACAGTAAGTACCTGTAATAATAATAAAAGAATGACAACCAGTGATACAGTGTAAAAGTTACCACCAAAGTGATCCTATGGGAGGGTAAGGAACATTCAAGAACTTGGAAAGAGCACCCGACATGTTTCGCAATGACAGTCGCTTCCTCAGGGGCTAATTATATATCTAAAAAAGACACCATATACTTAGACACATGACAAATCATAGGATAATTAAACATTGTAAGATTGTTAGAGAATTTAGCACTTACAAAAAAGACCATTAGGCACCAGACAGCAGTGGACCCTTCAGTCAACAGGAGAAGGCCTCCTCTGAATCCTGGGCAGGGGAAGAGACACTCCAGGGGTCAGGTATGGGGGTGCAAAGACTACCAGCAGGCTGGAAACCCAGTGAATACCTCAAGGGGCTTGGTTATCCAATTGTCTAGATGTGATGTAATGTCAAATAAAGGGACATTGATCTTACTATTTTGTGTTTGTAGTTTCTATAAATTCCATTTATACAATCCCTCTCGATAAACAATACACCTATAAAAAAACATCAAATACACAGGCATGGATGTGAACCTTGCCTCAAGTGATACCAGGGTTGGTTCACACCACAATTCCTGCGTTCCAGATGCGTCGCTGCATGCACGTGTTTGTTGCGCTCCGCTGCTTTCCCCCTTTCTTTTTATTCATCTCAATTGAGGACGTGTGCAGGGGCGAACTGACCATTTGGAAACTCGGGCACTGCCCGAGGGCCCAGGGTCAGTAGGGGGCCCCATGAGATGCCCCTGGTACCTTTTTCATAGGCTTTTTTGAGTTTGGGCAAGGACACAGGGGCCCCATGATCCCCTATTGCCTGGGGCCCCCATGAGTTGTCAGTCCGCCCCTGGACGTGTGCATCCCAGTGCGTTTTTGATGCATTTTGCTGTGTCCTAGATGCGTTCCATACAGAACATGTTTGTTTGTTGTTTTTTTTTTTTTTATTTATGGCAAAGCTTCAGATATAAAATACAAAGTATCATCAAGAACATTTCCAGAAAACAGAAAATGCAGCCAACATTTAGCACGTATACGTCCAAACTGAAAAAAAAATACAAACACGTGACTGCATCCTCAGGTGGATATAAACAAACAGTCTCCTTTCTGCTTTGCGAGGAACATTATGAATTCAACTGATACAACGGGACCAATGGGCCCCGAGGAATAGCGAGCAATGCTAGTCTGTCAAAACAACACGTTAGCCGAGTTCCAGATATCAGCCTCTGGAAATGTACTCCTGAGGAGAGACCAACTCACAGAGCACCACTAGAGAAGGTCAAGCACCTGAGAAGACAGAATAACAAAGGAACAGTACAAGCAGAAGAGGAGAAAATAGGCAATAGAGGGGGAGAGTAAAAAAGAGAGAAAAAAAAAGTGGGGGGCAAGAAGGGGACGGGGTGGAACGATGCAGTGCAGACGAAGCAAACTATAGCAGAGTACGTCTGAAAGATATCTGGTTCACCAAATCTGGAGATCTATTGGTTATCACTCAGAGCAGCCTCAGTACGGGTGACCTCCCGCAAGTAGGCATCCGTACACGTGAAACATCTCCAGGGTTTCCACTTGTCACAAAATTGTTCCTTCCGCATTATGAAGAGTGGCAGTCAGTTCTTCCATGTGATGAATGTCCTCAATTTTAGCATACCACAGGACTCTAGATGGTGGTTGTCTCCACAAGGCAGGAATGCATGCCTTAGCTGAATTAAGAAGTTGCATGGTTAGGGTTTTCTTATATTTCCAAAGGGGCCTCTCAGTTAGGTGCAATAAACATGCAGCGGGGTTGTTTTTCAGGTCAACAGAGGATAAGTGCTGTATAGTAGATGTCACACCCTCCCAAAAAGGAATGATATAAGGACAGGACCAAAAGATGTGGAAGAAGGTGACCACCTCTGCCTGACAGGACCAACATACATAAGAAACAGCACTGTCCATCTTATGAAGAACATAAGGTCCTCTGTACCATCTAGATAAGATCTTGTAGACCACCTCCTGGTATTGATTAGCTATGGAGGCTTTATGAGCCAACTGATACATTTTGTCCACTTGTTGGTGCGTTAACTGTATCTCCAGATCAGTCTCCCTGCAACGAACAAAGCATGGTCGTTCTTCACCAGCCGGGGCCTCAAGGTAACTATACAACAGAGATAACATGTGCCTTGAGGGTTCCTTCTTTCTACATAGCGCTTCAAAGGGAGTGAAGAGTCATGGGACATAATGTACCCTTTGAAATGTTTGTAAGAAATACCTAAGATGAATAGAGCTCAACTCATCCAAAGGGGAGTCCCTCAACCCAGAAAGCTCAGAGTGGGGGGGGGGGGAGAAGTCCTCCCCTTGGCCAAACGTCAACCAAGTGAGGTTTCTCTTGATTTGCCAATATCCGCAGTATTCTGCTGCTCATGCCCGGAGTAAAATCCAGGTTGCCAACAATTGGAGTACGGGAAGAAGGCTGCGGCGACATGGTGGTCGTCCGAAATACCGACCTCGCTACTTCCAGTGTGAGATCAACAAGTGGATGAGACATCATGTTTCCGGGGAATTTATAAGCAATCCATGGGGTGGACACTTGAGGGAGGGAGGCATCTTTAAACTCCATAGCCACCCACTGTTTAAGATCCTCATTGCATTGCCAGTCCACAACCCTCGAGAAGTGGTCAGCTCTATAATATCTGAAAACTTCCAGAAAACCAACACCTCCTCTCACCTTAGACAAGGAGAGAAGATGGAGGCTAAGCCTAGGGGCCTTGTGGGACCAGATAAAATCTCTAAATAGAGAGCAGTGCTTCTGGAAAAAGGCATGAGGGATGTGCACTGTCATGGCTTGAAGTAGGTGAAGGATCCGCGGTAGGACCGTCATTTTTATGGCATTACAGGTCAGGGCTAAGGAATGCCATTTTTTGAAAGTTGGTTTTCAAACTACTGAGCATTGGTAGCAAATTCACCGAGTACAAATTAGCTAGATCAGGGGTGACATTTCATATACAACATGTTCTACTTTTGTTGATTGCACTGGAATGCACTGCACTGGTGTGAACTAGGGTCATTGGAATCCATGTTAACTATTGCCCATGCGTTTCTGATGCAGAATAAAAATGCATTGGACTGCACTTAGTGTGAGCTAGCCCCTAAGGCTGCAATTCTGCATTACACTTGCTGTTGGTCCTATATAAGAGCTCTTTCACACTACTCCATTGAAAAAAATGCTGTAAAATGTATGCATTTTTGGTGCATTTTCTGGTTTCCTAACTCTAATCATGTACCTGTGAAACATGGACATGTGACTCGAAAAGTGCAACAAGAACACAACTGTGGTGCATTTTTTTAGTGCATTTTCCATTCATTTCAGTGGGGAGGTGCACCAAAAACTCAGCATTTAGTGACATGACGACCGAGCTGCTATTCTGAGTGTACATCATATAACGTCCCAGGATCGTGCCTCAGGTGTGACCCAGGGGCCGTGCGATCCATCACCCGTTGTGTCCACCGGGCAAAGCGGATGACATATCAGTGTACCGGGCCAGCAACATGTGATCTCTGTGACCAAGATCAGCAGATCAGATGGCTTCCATTCATAGCCATTCAATGTGTATTATTGTGTTGAATTCTATGATTGGTCACAACATGGTACAGATAGGGCCAATCACAGTGCATCTGTACCATGTGATAGCTGTGGCCATTTACAGCTTCACGATAGTACACACAGGATGAATAGGTTTCATTCATTAAAAATCTTAATTTCTAAATTTTCCAAAAAATTGTGACGAAAAATTACAACTTCAAAAAACTTCTTAATATATACCGTAGACTGGTTACTTGACAAAAAGGGGTCATTGGGGGGGGGGGGGGGGGGGTATTTGTACTATCCTGGCATTTTAGTGCTGCAAAAAATTAGATCACCGTCAAGACATCAGTATTGAGCAATATATATATATTCTATAACTTTCACACTGACAAAATAATATACTCTGATTTGGGTTATTTATACCAAAGAAATGTAGCAGGATACATTTTGGCCTAGATATTTATTTGCAAAATTTTATAACAGAAACAAAGAAAAATTTTCTTTTTTTTTTACCCAATTTAATACTGGGCACTTGTACCCCCTTCCTGCCCAGGCCAATTTTCAGCTTTCAGCGCTGTTGCACTATGAATGACAATTGCGCAGTCATGCAACACTGTACCCATATGACATTTTTATAATTTTTTTTCACATTAATAGAACTTTCTTTTAGTGGTATTTAATCACCACTGAGTTGTTTCTTTTTTCGCTAAATAAAACAAAAAACACCTGAAACGTTTGAAAAAAAAAAAAAAACACACTTTCCATCGTTTCTGCTATAACATTTTGCAAATAAATAACATTTCTACATAAATTTAGGTCAAAATGTATTCTGCTACATTTCTTTGGTGAAAATAATAATAATTGAATTTGTATTTTTTTTCAAATGTTTCTATTATTTTATTTTTTATTACATTTTTTTTTTTATTTACTATTTTATTTTTCAGCATACTATGACCAAAGCAATACAATGTCACCATAGTAACATTGAACTACTCTGGGCAAGTGATCAGGATTTTTTTTTTTTAACACATTATGATTGCTAATACCGATGTATTTAATTGATATTTGCAATCATTGTTACTGAATGAAACTGATTCATTCAGTCTTTTGTTGTGATTAGCTGTGATTGAGCAAAGCTGATCACGTGATACAGATAGGCTGTGATTGGCCCTGTCTGTATCATGTGACTGCCTTGACCAGTCACAGCTCAGCTAACAATAGAATTGTATACAATGGATGGCATGGCAGGAAACCATCCATTGTATACAATTGATGTGATCTGCTGTGATTGGTCACAGCGGTCACATGACACTGGCAATGGGCCGGTGTAATGATATGTCATCGGCTGTGTCCCAGTGGCACAGCTGGTGAAAGGCTGCGTGGCTCATTTTGATAGGATGTCATATGATACCCAGTCACAACGGCGAGTGTCCCGCCCAGCCGTCAATCTGCTATAGGCGGGGTGGGAAGGTGTTAAATAAGCAAACTCTTTATTAAAAGAGGAAGATATGTAACCACATCATACAGCAAACAAAAACGAGATCAGTATAATGGCAAAAAGTACAATTACCCAATCAAGAAGAATACTTGCCATAGGCAAGTAGTATGAAGCTAACAAAGTCCATCTAACATGGCACCAATACTACATGGGTAGATGCACATAACAGAAGAACACACTATAATGACATGTCCTCCTCCACAATGCCGGTGGATGCAGAGTCAAGCCACTTATCCTAAATGTTATGATATTTTATAGGGCATCCTCTATGTATATATTGTAGATAACCTTCTTATATGGTAATATGCTATTTATTGCAGCAATCCATTGCGGGATTGTAGGCGGCAGTGTTCGAAGCCAAGTTCGAGCAATTAGTAATCTGGCCATAAAGAGAGTTTCCTGTGAAAAAAATAGTCTGAAATTTGTCGGTTTCCGAGTCAAGGAGAAGACCCAGTAAACACTGCTTATGGTATAGAATAAGGGGCAAACCCATTTTATCATGGAGGAACCCAACCACCTTAATCCAGTATCCCTGAAGTGAGCAAGACCATATAAGATGAAAAAAGGTACCAATGGAAAACCTTATATCTAGGACAGAGTGGACTATATTGTGGTCAGTATCTAGATAGCCATATAGGTAGGTTTTATGAGGTATTTACAGCTGGGTGAGATGGTCTGACAATTTTGGGAAGACAAATCTGCTCGAAGTTAACACCTCTTCCCACATCTCATCGTCCAGCTCCTCCTCGTTCGCCTCCCATTGGGATTTAAGTTGATATGCCAAGGTTGATGCAGGAGGTAGAAGAAGGGCATTGTAGAATGCGGATGTAAGTTTTTGGGATTCTGTACGCAGAATCCCATCCATAAGGTATGTAGAGTCCAGATGTGGGATAGATTCACCGAACTGGGCATGCAGACCGTGTTGGAGCTGGAGATATTGGAAGAGCATAAAGTTGGGGAGGTCAAATTCTGATTTAAGGTCTTGAAAGGGTTTAATGCCAGAACTGGTGAACACCTGAGAAACATACAGAATCCCTCTGTTGATCCGTAGCTGCAAATCAGGGAGAGTGAGCAACTCAGGGAGGCTCGGGTTGTCCCATAGAGGGGTGTGGGCGGGTATAGAAGGGGTTTGCAACTTACAGGAGGCTAGTGACCAGATCTTTCAGTGGTGGTACAGCAACCCCTTATGGCTACCCATAATTGAGGGGTCCCGCATGCCCTTTAATAGGAGTTGAAAGGGATGAGTAGAACAAGAGAAGGCTGGAGCACATACCAAGGCAAGATAACGGTCTTTATGTCCTTCATCTAAGTGGAAAAAATAAAACAGTTGGGCAGCTAAATAGTTGAGGTTAAAATCAGGGAGCGCTGCCCCCCCCCCCCCCCAGGTGCGTAGGATTTTTGAGAGCGTGCCACAATAGTTTATGTTGTGTATTGGCCCATACAAAGGTATTAAAAGAGGATCAAGAGACTTGCAGATGCACAATGGTAAATATACCTGTGCATTCCAGAGAATATAAAGAATTTTAGGCAGGAGCACCATATTAATCAAGTTAATATAACCCATAACCCCTAAAGGAAGTCGAGCCCAGGCATGTCCTTTGGACTTCAATATCGGGTAGAGAGGTTTCAGGTTGAGCCGAAGATAATCCTCAGCTGCATGAGAAATCACAACCCCAAGATATGTAATAGCACTTACTCTGAGTAAAGGAAAAGCGGCCTCAGTAGGAACACCAATGTCCAGTGGGAGAATCTGAGACTTCCCCCAATTTATTTTGAGGTCCAAAAATTGTCAAAAGTTGTCTATAAGACCAAGGGCAGTCTTAAGAGAAGGGCCCGCATCTTGCAGGTACATGAGCATGTCATCCGCATATAAGCTCACAGTTTCTACTAGCTGACCAGAGCGCAGACCACGAATTTCGGGGTGCGTTCGTAGAGCTATGGCTAACGGTTCCACTGCTAAGGCATATAACAAGGGGGAGAGAGGACATCCATGACGCGTGCCTCTAGAAAGGTGAAAGGAATCAGACACTTGACCACCAACCATGACCCTGGCCGTTGAAGCATGATAAAGTAATTGAAGCCATTTAATAAATTTGGGCCCAAACCTGAATCTGCATAAACATTCCCATAATTACTTCCACTCCAATGAGTTGGACGTTGTAGCAGCATCAAGTGAGACACCAACCCTGGAGCCTACGTGGTCATGTGAAGCTTGTAGGTTCATAAAGAGCCTCCGTAGAATAAATGTCATGTTTTTAGCTGGCATGAACCCGACCTGATCTATTTGGATTAGATGTAAAATTATTTTGTTTAAACGCAGGGCTAGGGCCTTGGCCAAGATCTTAATATCGAGCTGTAGGAGAGAGATAGGACGGTATGACTCGGGGAGTAGAAGGTCATTGCTGGGTTTAGGTATAAGGACTGTCAGTGCTTCTCCCATCGACTGTGGAAGAGAGGCAGATTTATATGTATGCTGATACAATGTGTAAGTGAGGGAGTCCTGGAATTGAGTGTAAAACTCCAATGGGAGTCCATCAGAGCCCGGTGCTTTAGAGGGAGATAAGTTGTCTATGGCTTCAGTTATGTGTTCGATAGAGATGAGGGCTTCCAAATTAGCAGTTTGAGAGGGGGTGAGAGAGGGAAAAGGTATGGCTTGTAAAAAATTGATTAGCTCAGTGTGGGTGCAAGTAATAGTGGAGGAGTAGTGTGGAAAAGAAGCTTTGAAACTCCTTCGCCACCAGATCCAGGTCAGTGATATGAGTGCCAGAGGCATCCCGCAGGGAGATCACAGTAGGGGGCCTGAGATCCAGATGTGCCAGATATGCCAATAACCAATCGGCTTGCTCCCCATGTTCAAATATTCGCTGTCTACCTAAAAAGATGTTTTGTTTAGTCTTCACAAAAAGCAGGTGATTAACCAGGCAAGCCTGCAATTTCATTAGGGAAGCGGCCTCAGCTAAGGGGTCTGTCTGAAAAGAGTGTTCTAGGTCAAGCAGGCATTCCTCTGCCTGCTGAATAACTAGCCTGGATGCAGCCTTGTACCTTGAGATGCTGGATGCTGATTAAAGGAGTCCCATACTGTCCCGTAGTTGGCCGAACCCTCAATGTCAGTAAAAAAAATAGTCCCAGTTGGACTGCATGCATTCCAAATCAGGGAGGATGGTCAACCAAAAGGGGTTCAGTCTCCACATATAAGTGGATAGGGAAGAGGGTTGTCAAAGCGTAAGCGCATATGGGGAATGACCAGGTAACACCTGAGGGGCAAAACCCATCTCCACTAGATTAGGTAAAAGTGGTTTAGATAGAAATATAAAATCTATACGGGACATAGTGGTATGGGAAGTGGAAAAGTAGGAGTAAGCTTTAGTCATGGGGGGTAGGTATGTCCACTATTACAAATTCTGTCAAAAGTTTACCAAATCTAGTAATCCAAGAAGGGGTATGGATAGAAGGGCTAGGATCCACTTTATCAAGAATGGGGTCTATAATCATATTGATATCCCCCAACCACACCGTGGGCACTGCGGGGTGTTGAGCCATAAACGCCAAGCCTTCAGTTAACACTGCGAACTGGAAAGGGGGGGGATATAGTAGGCCAGTATCAACATTTCTAAACCATTAAGCATTGCATGTAGAAAAAGAAACCTACCCTGTGGGTCCGAGTGCAAGGTTAAGAGCTGTATGTCAACACCTCGAGAATTAGAGAAGTAAAGGGGCCTGGTATACCCACCCAATCCAGGGTTTTTAATTGATCCTGGCTAGTGATGTGGGTTTCCACAAGGACTGCCACATCAGCTTTCAAAGATTTTAGGTGGGATAATACTGCAGTTCGCTTAGGCCTTGCTGTCATACCACGGATGTTCTACGTCAAAAATTTGAGATTGGCCATAACAGACTGCAAGACATAAACGTATGCGGGAGCGGAGAAAAATGGAGCAGAGTCAAGAAAGATGTCCCAGGAAGTCAGGCCAATGCAGGGCCCGGTGCTTCTTGGTGTTCCAGCCAGGCCATCACCGATTCTGGATCGTGAAAGAAGTGATCCTTGTTGTCACCCACAACTCGAAGTCTGTCAGGGAATATCATAGCGTAGGAAATATGACGGATCCGGAGTTGACGCTTGGCTTCCACGAATTGCGCTCTGCGTGTTTGCACCTCAGCAGAGAAGTCGGGGAACACTGCAATATTGACATTTTGAAAAGGAGTGTTTCCTTTTTCTCTGGTAAGATGCAGGATGGTGTCACGATCACGGTAGTTCAAGAACTTGGCTATAAATGTGCGTGGTGGTGCTCCTTTTAGCAGAGGCCTATAAGTTGGGCAATATGCCCATTCCACCACAAAGGTAGAGGAGAACGCTGACCTGCCATAGGCGGTGGCAAACAATGGTTCTAGAAAAGTAGCTGGATCCGAGCCCTCTGTGCCCTCGGGTAGGCCCACGAATCGAAGATTACACCTCCGCAGCCTATTTTCCTTATCGTCTTGCTTCTGCAACACGTTGGTGCTGTAGGTGTTCAGTGGTAGCCTGTAATGGCGGCAGGTCATCCTCCACGTGGCTGAGGCATGTTTCCACCTCCGTGACCTGTTCCCAAAGCTTTTGTAGGTCTTGACGGATGAGGGAGATATCAATCTTTTCATTTTTTTGTTGTTTGACCTGCGTCGCCCTTCCATGTGCTGCTTGCTGTGAAGGGAAGTTATAGACTGGGGAAGTAGCCATTTTTTGTACTGTTAGATATCAATCTTTACCTCTTCAATTTTACAGGTCAGGGAACTCTGGCAGGTGGAGATCGTCTCCAACACCTTGTTAGTATCGACGTTTACAAGTTCCCTCGCAGAGGAAGGGATGGCGCCATCTTCCCCCATAGTGTTTCCCTCTTTATGTCGGAATTTATCCAGTTTGCTGCCAATGTCATCAGCTTTGTTCGGGGGTGACATGTTGTGGGAGAGTAGAGGAGAGGTTAGCAGCTGTATTGAGAGTGAGAGAGAGCAGGATATTGTACAGGATCTGTATATTATATAGGGTGCGCTTGTTAGAGCCCAACCTCTGTAGCTGTAGGATAAAGGTGCCAGATGGATATCAGGGATGGATGGATGGATGGGAGCAGTAACACTGAGGCAGCTCTTCTTAGAGTGGAAGCAAGGCTCTAATGCAGTAACATAAAAAAGAAGGCGCCTCTAAGTGCAGTATTGACAATTTATTAATAAACAATAGATAAATTGCACTTACAAGATAAATAGTTGAAAAGACTCATCATGTGGTGTAAGAAGGTCTGAAGAAGGAGCCTACTGAGCATGCTCCGAAATGCATTACCGCCCCCTTCACCTCCTACATCCGACTCTGCTCTCCAAGCCTCATTTTTGATGCACAGGCACATCTTGGGCTCTACTTCCTGATCCTATAGACAGAGTTTGCTTCTGGACGGCTGGATGTCCCACCTGGATTTTATTACACCACACGATCAGTCTTTTTAACTATTTATCTTGTAAGTGCAATTTATTTATTGATTATTAATAACTTGTCAATACTGCACTTAGAGGCGTCTTCCTCTCTTTTTTATATTGTACAGGATCAGCAGATACGGATGAGTCTCAAGTCTTGATGTAAAGGGGACCACTGCAGACTGGGATGTAAAGGGGAACTCTGATGTAAGAGGGTCTCTGGTGGTTATCAGATCCCCCTCCATTAAACAAGAGTCCACAGAGTTCCCCCTTACATCAAAGTCTGCAGATCCCCCTTACAGTGCAAGGGGGAACTCTGTGGACTTTGATTTAAAGGGTAACTCTGATGTTAGGGGGTCTCTGGTGGTCACCAGAGCCCCCCCTCCCTTACACAAAAGTCCACAAAGTACCCCCATACATTAGAGTCTGCAGAATTCCCCCTTACAGTGCAAGGGGGAACTCTGTGGACCCAGATGTAAAGGGGAACTCAGATGTAAAGGGGAACTCTGGGGTCACTGGTTTAAGGGGGAAAGTGACCCCCCCCCCTTTCCACACACACACAGACTTTGTGTGGCCTGGCTGGAGGCTGAGGCTGTCATTGACCTCCTTCATTGCTCTCTTGGGTGCAGTGCAGGGCAGTCATACACAGTTCTTGTAGCAGTTCTTCCTCTCACCACCTCTGTAATCTTCTTCTCCAGAATCCAGACCACATCCAGTCCTCCAGTGATAGTCCCGGGTGGCGGTCAGCAGCAATCCTGCTTCCAAGTCCCAGCTTACCCTCTAGTCCTGCTGCAATTCATAATTGGTGCTAAGCAGCGACATGACGTCACCACATGCCCACCTCCCATCTGAGCCCACCCAAGCTCTGCCTGAGCCTGCATTTTCAGCTCGAAGCCAGCCTGCAGCCATATTTTTATGGTCAGTGGCTCTCCGTAAAGAATATTTACGGACAGTTTGTAAATCAGATGATTATTACAAATTCTCCATAAATTTACAGACTGGTGGGCAACCCTACTCTGGTGACTTTATCTAGGCTGAGATTATGTCATCAGTCTGCTGCAGGCAGGATGAAGCATTTTTCCAGTCTCTTCTCCCCCACTGATCAAATTGTAATTTTAACTTTGTAGCAGGTCACAAGGTGAGAGACTGCAGAAGTGACTGATCTGTGTCAGACATTTGTGAACACAGACAAGAACACAGGCACCAGAATATACCTGGCTGTGTCAACTCTTAACTGACATCTTAGTCCAGGAAGTAGATGGTGACCCTGGTTGTGGGAGGTAATAGATACTTACAAGAGTTACTTACACATTACTTAACAGGCACGTACTTCACATGAAAAATATACCTGATGCTAGGACCACTTTATTGGCAGAATTTTAGCTATTTTCTGGAAGAAATCATTGGTCTTTTTCAGCATTTATCAACCAGGGTGGCGAGGAACCCTAGGGTTCCCTTGGAAGGTGTGAATGGATCCTTGAACAATGAGCAATTTCTGACTCTCAGATATATAACCACTGCAACCAATGCTCTTTGAACTATGTGTAAACAGAATTCTTCCCGCTGACCACCAATGTAAGGAGCATTCTTCTCAGTGACCACCAATGTAAGGAGCATTCTTCCCACTGATCACCAATGTAAGGAGCATTCTTCTCAGTGACCACCAATGTAAGGAGCATTCTTCTCAGTGACCACCAATGTAAGGAGCATTCTTCTCAGTGACCACCAATGTAAGGAGCATTCTTCTCAGTGACCACCAATGTAAGGAGCATTCTTCCCACTGATCACCAATGTAAGGAGCATTCTTCCCACTGATCACCAATGTAAGGAGCATTCTTCCCACTAATCACCAATGTAAGGGGCATTCTTTCCACTGACCACCAATGTAAGGAACATTCTTCTCAGTGACCACCAATGTAAGGAGCATTCTTCTCAGTGACCACCAATGTAAAGAGCATTCTTCCCACTGATCACCAATGTAAGGAGCATTCTTCCCACTGACCACCAATGTAAGGAGCATTCTTCCCACTGATCACCAATGTAAGGAGCATTCTTCCCACTAATCACCAATGTAAGGGGCATTCTTTCCACTGACCACCAATGTAAGGAGCATTCTTCCCACTAATCACCAATGTAAGGGGCATTCTTTCCACTGACCACCAATGTAAGGGGCATTCTTTCCACTGACCACCAATGTAAGGAACATTCTTCCCCCCTGACCACTAATATAAGGAGCATTCTTCCCACTGACCACCAATGTAAAGAGCATTGTTTTCAGTGACCACCAATGTAAGGAGCATTCTTTTCAGTGACCACCAATGTAAGGAGCATACTTCCCACTGACCACCAATGCAAGGGACATTCTTCCCACTGACCACCAATGCAAGAGGCAATCTTCCCACTGACCACCAATGTAAGGGACATTCTTCCCACTGACCATCAATGTATGGGACATTCTTCTTACTGATCACCATTGTAAGGAGAATTCTTCCCTCTGGTCACCACATTCATGTACCACGAGCTGTAGATATAGTCATTATTTCATGGGTTCCTGCATGTTATACAGGTTGAGAAAGGCTGGTTTACTTGATCCATGCAAGATATGTTTGAAGGCAGTTAGGACTAATGCCAGCTATACCCATTATGCTCCATCTTCTATCTAATCTTTCTTTCTCCAGAAAAACACACATCCACGTGATTGGATCTCCTCCAATGATTTTTATTTTTGTGCTTGTCTTTCCAGATGACGCACAGTTGCACTCTTCTTGTTTTGCTCTGGCTGTCTCGTGTGTATGGAACACCAAACAACAGCACAACAGGTAAGAGACGAGTGTGGGGTATGACCGGCGTTATAGGTGAATGTGTAGAGATAATAACATACGGTGTGGGTCTGGTGAGGGATAATGTGGTCAGGAGGTGCCAACGCAGGTCTCACTCACTTCATAAAGACAGTCTGCAAATCATTACATTCGAGACATCGTTCTGTGTAAGGGAAGATTAGCTCATGTCACTCTGAATGTGCCATGTTTCTAGAAACACTCTGACTACAGGACCGTTAAAAGAGATGGGAAGTCTGTTATTAAAGGAGAGATATGGATGAGGGGCAGATTATGATGGAGATTGAAAGAAAAAGGGAAGACCATAAGGAAGAGGGAAGATGGGGGTTTTCTTGGATGTCATGAGAGAAGCAAGAAAGATGACAGAGGCAAAGAGAGGAAGATGACAGAGATAAAGGAGAGAGGGGTGAGAGAAGTGGGGAGTCAAGAAGAGGGAGGCGAGGAGAGAGAATTGAAAAGAGTTAAGGTGGAGGAGGTGGGAAGAGTCAAGGAGAGAGATGGGAAGAGTCACGGGTAGAGAGAGAGAGAGGCAGAGAAAGTAACGGATTGAGAGGTGGGGAGAATCAAGGAGAAAGAGTCGAGGAGAGTCAAAGAGAGAGAGAAAGTTGGGGAGAGTCATGTAGACAGAGGTGGGGACAGTTGAGCAGGGGCGGACTGACAACTCATGGGGCCCCCGGGCAATAGGGGATCATGGGGCCCCTGTGTCCTTGCCCAAACTCCAAAAAGCCTTTGAAAAATGTACCAGGGGCATCTCTTGGGGCCCCCTATTGACCCCGGGCCCTTGGGCAGTGCCCAAGTTTCCAAATGGTCAGTCCGCCCCTGCAGTTGAGGAGAGTCAAGGAGAGAGAGGTGGGGAAAGTGAAGGAGAGAAAGGTGGAGAAAGTGAAGGAGAGAGAAGTGGGGAAAGTTAAGAAGAGAAAGGTGGGGAAAGTCAATGAGAGAGAGGTGGAGAAAGTCAAGGACAGAGAGGTGGGTAGAGCCAAGGAGAGACAGTGGGGGAAAGTTAAGGAAAAAAAGGTGGAGAGAGAGCTAGATGAACAAGGAAAAAGGGAGAGAGAGAATCAGAAAATGAGAAGGTCAGCCTAGGGAGAGAAATAAGTTAGAGGAAATGAGATGTAGAGAGCTTGGGAAGAGCAAGACACAGAGTATGGAAAGAGAGTTTGGGTGAAAAAACAGGCAGAGATATAGCCAGTAGAGAAGAAAAGTTCAAAGCGAAGAAGATCAAGAGAGCTTAGGAAGAGACAGAGTTTAAGAAAGGAGTTGAAAGACAAGAGAAGAAATATAGCCTAAGAAGAAGAAAAGCTCAGAGAGAGGAAGGTGGAAAGTGCTTGGAAAGAAGAGACAGAGTATGAAAAAAGAGTTGGGTGAAGATACAGCCAAGGGTGAGGAAAAGCTCAAAGCGAAGAAGATGGACATTGCTTAGGCTGGTCATACACGTAAGCAGCATTGATGAACGAATCTGCAGTGTTAGAAATTACATTCTGACAGCTGGCACCTGCAGCTATTAAAATACTTGAACAGTATCCACATTTGATTGAATAGAGAGAGATACAGCCTAGGAAAAACCTCAGAGATAAGGATGCAAGGAGAGCTTGGGAAGGGGGAGAGAGTATGGAAAGTGAGTTGCTGGATAACAGGGGAAGAGATACAGTCTAGCTCAGAGAGAAGAAGATGGAGATTGCTTAGAAAGAGGAAGAGACAGAGTTTGGGGAAGACAGAGGCAGAGAAACAGTCTAGGTAGAGGTAAAGATCAGAGAGAGGAAGGTAGAGAGGGCTTGAGAAGAGGATGAGACAGAGAGTGGAGAGTTGGCTGAAAAGAGGGGCAGAGATACAGCAAAGGGAGAGGAAAAGCTTAGAGATGGAGATTGTTTAAGCTAGTCATACATTAAGCTAGTTGATGGACAAATCTTAAGTGCCGATATTTCTATTCTGCAGCTGGCACCCTCATCTGCCAAATACCTGAACAGTACCCACATCTGATTGGATGCAGGAATGTTTGGCTGAGAATTGTCTGCTCTGCTCCTTCAGCAAATATAATTTGAAAAGTTAACTTTTGTTTTGCCAATAGGAGAACAAAGAACAAATGTCGTAAATTCAGCAGGAATCAGTCAAAAGTCAATCCATGTGTGGCCAGCTTTAGGTAGAGACAGAATATGGTACGAGAGTTGGGGGAAGAGAGTCTAGGTAGAGAAAAAGTTCAGGAGATGAGTGTGGAAAGAGAGTTGGTGGAAGACAGAGGCAGAGGAAAGGCTCAGAGAGAAGATGTTTAGAAAACTGAGCTGCACTTGTCCCAACATACTAAGAGCATATCCAACAAAGTAATATAAATGATATCCAACAAGAATAATGCAAACTTAAAAGACCAACAGAGTTCATAAAAAAATGTATAGTCCCAAACTGTGAAAGAAACGTTTTCAGTGCATTAATGCTTGTAATTAAAGTGCTCCACTTTGGACTGACATTAACCCTGTATCGGTGACCGCCTCGTTCTAGTATGGCGTACAGCGCTTGTGGGGAATTCCGCAATGTGGTCTCCACCTGTCAGGGATCTCCTCGATCCCTGCCGCGATGGTCCCGGCGCAGGCGCAGTGCACCGCCCTGTGCAGGGACACGGGCACTAGGTCCGGGCCGGCCGCGGCGTTCGAGTTCGCGCATGCGCAGTAGAAGCCGCGGCCGCCCGCTGGGCACCAATGGCAGCGCAGGGCGGGATATTTAAATGGCCCTGAGCTGTCATTCAGTGCCTTCTGGTCTTTCCTGCATCCTGTATCCTGTGAACCTGTACCCTGTAAGTTATTGACCCGGATTGTACCTGACCTTGCTGTTTTCTCCTATTCTGACCCTTGCTTTGCCTGACCTCTCTCCTGAATGCCCCCTATTGGATTTGACCTGCTGTTGCTGACCTGGCGTGTGACCCGACCATTCTATGCCCGCTGCCTTGTACCTTGCCGCCCTCTCTGTTACCGACCCGGCCCGTCTGACCTTGCTCATCCATCCATCCATCCCGTGCAGTGGGGTCTTCTGACCTCCTCACATCAGACTCTTCCCCGTGGGAGCCCCTTGCGCATACTACTACCACTGACGGACGCACCCAGTAGTCACGACCTGGTCTCAGGGAGCTCCAAGTCCATCCCCACCATCAGGGGCCCTGGTGAACAAGCACCCTGGGACTTAGACTCCGTGCGCTGGGGACGCCTATTCAGTGGAGTGCTAGTAGTACCGCCGGGCGGTCCCTTACAGTACCAGAAGGCCGCACTTCGGGCCCGGGGGCCCCCTAAATCCTCCTGTGCTCTGAGGGGGAAGCTGAATTAAAACAAGTAATCCCTGCGGTCTACCATGGGTTTCTAGATGTGTTCAGCAAACGGGGAGCTGATACTCTACCCCCCCACCGCCCTTATGACTGCCCCATTGACCTGTTACCCGGCTCAGAAATTCCTTTTGGGCGAATCTTCCCCCTTTCAGAGCCCGAATTGGGAGCCCTAAAGGAATATATCGAGGACAGCCTCCAGAAGGGGTTCATCCGCCACTCCACCTCACCGGCGGGGGCGGGAATCTTCTTTGTTGAAAAGAAGGACAAAACCTTAAGGCCATGTATCGATTACAGGGAATTGAACAGGGTCACGATAAAAAAACGTTACCCACTACCGTTAGTACCTGAGCTGTTTCAAAGTTTAAAGTCAGCAGTGGTTTTTACCAAGCTGGATCTGAGGGGGGCGTACAACTTGATTCGCATAAGGGAGGGGGACGAGTGGAAGACGGCCTTCCGCACCCGCTTCGGTCATTTTGAATATCTGGTCATGCCGTTCGGGTTGTGCAATGCTCCGGCCACTTTTCAACACTTTGTAAATGATATTTTTAGGGACTTTCTGGATGTCTTTGTGATCGTTTATTTAGACGACATTCTGATTTTCTCCCCGTCTTTGGGGGAACACAGAATACATGTAGCAAAAGTATTGGGGCGGTTGCGGCAGCATGGGTTGTACGCCAAGGCAGAAAAATGTTGTTTTGAACAATCCAGCATTGCCTTCTTGGGCCTGATTATCTCCACCGCGGGGGTCGCGATGGATCCCCAGAAGGTGGGTTCAGGCAATACTGGATTGGCCTGAACCCACAGACAGGAAAGGCGTCCAACGATTCATCGGCTTTGCAAATTTTTACCGGAAGTTCATCAAGAACTTCTCGGGTCTGGTCTCCCCCATTACTCAGCTAACCAAGCTGGGAACCCGATTCAGATGGACACCAGAAGCGCAGGGAGCTTTCGAAGTCTTAAAGAAGCTGTTCACTTCGGCACCCATTTTGGGTCACCCAGACGCCGCTCTGCCCTATATCTTGGAGGTAGGTGCATCGGAGAATGCGGTAGGCTCCATCCTCTCCCAACGAAAAGGCACCAAAGAACTGCTCCACCCTGTAGCGTTCTTCTCACGGAAGCTGACCCCAGCGGAGAGGAACTATGATATCGGTGATCGAGAGCTACTAGCGATCAAAACGGCGTTAGAGGAATGGAGGTACCTGCTGGAAGGTGCGGTGCACCCCATCTTAATATTTACTGACCACAAGAACTTAGAGTATCTGAGAACCGCCAAGCGTCTACGCCCGCGACAGGCGAGATGGGCACTATTCTTTTCGAGATTCAACTTCCACATTACGTACCGGCCGGGATCAAAGAACACTAAGCCGGATGCGTTATCACGGATGTACGAAGACGCCAAGGAGACCCCAGTACCTGACACCATCCTGTCCTCGGGTAACTTCTTGGTCCTTCAGTCGGACCTTCGTTCCAGGCTAATGGAGGCATCCACAAACTTCTCTACCCCAGGCGGAGGGCCGCTCCGGAACAAGGGGGGACTCCTATGGAGGGAAGACCGAATTGTGGTGCCGGAAGAAGCCCGAACCTTGGTCTTGGGGCATTGCCACGACAACCCAATGGCGGGGCACTTTGGCCCAGAAAAGACCCTGGAACTTCTCCGACGCTCATTCTGGTGGCCAGACATGGCTAAGGATTGTAAGGGCTATGTCAGGTCCTGTGTCACCTGCCAGAAGAACAAGCCATCAAGAAACAAGGTTTGGGGTCTGCTACGACCCTTACCTATTCCTGAACGGCCTTGGCAAAAGATCTCACTAGACTTTATAGTCGAGCTTCCGCCATCCCGAGACCACACGGCAATCCTGGTAGTCGTGGACCGCTTGTCCAAGATGGCCCACTTCATCCCGTTGAAGAAAACCCCCTCGGCGGCCGAGACCGCGCGAGTCTTCATTCGTGAGGTAGTCAGGTTGCATGGGGTCCCCGAAGACATTGTCTCGGACCGAGGGGTCCAGTTCACGTCCAGATTCTGGAGGGCACTGTGCAAAGCCCTGGACATCAAATTATCTCTCTCCTCTGCGTTCCACCCTCAAACTAACGGTCAAACCGAAAGGACCAATCAGACCTTGGAGCAATACTTAAGATGCTATACCTCGTTTACTCAAGATGACTGGCTGCCACTTCTTCCTTTAGCGGAATTTGCGTATAACAACGCCCGCCACTCAGCAACAGGGCAGTCCCCGTTCTTTGCCAACTATGGCTTTCACCCAGTCTTCCTCCCGGATTTGGTGTCGGAATGCCCAGTACCAGCAACACAAGATGTGGTAACGTTCTTCGCTGCGAACAATAAGAAGCTTCAAGTGGCCATCAGTCGGGCCCAGGAAGACTACAGGAAAGCATTCAACAGGAAACGGAGAGGAGATCTGGTATTGCGGCCTGGGGAGAAGGTTTGGCTGGCGACGTCCAATCTAAAGATGCTTTGCCCGTCAAAGAAATTGGGACCCAAATTTATAGGCCCCTTCTGCATTAAACGGATGGTTAACGAAGTAGCCTACGAACTCGCCCTCCCTGACACGCTCAAGATCCACCCGGTCTTTCATGTGTCCCTGCTGAAGCCAGTGGTCCCAGATGCCTTCCCTGACCGGGAATCTAGACCCCCGGAAGCGGTAACGGTCGAAGGAGAAGAAGAGTTTGAGGTTGAAACAATCCTGAAGTGTCGAAGGAGGGGAGGCCAGACCCAATTCCTTATCAAATGGAAGGGCTATGGTCCTGAGGACAATTCTTGGGAACCAGCCCATAATGTCCATGCACCCAGACTTGTCCGGAGGTTCTTTCGCGATCACCCGTGGTGGAGAGATCGGGTGGGCATCCGGAGGCTGCCCGTAGGGGGGGGGGCAATGTCAGGGATCTCCTCGATCCCTGCCGCGATGGTCCCGGCGCAGGCGCAGTGCACCGCCCTGTGCAGGGACACGGGCACTAGGTCCGGGCCGGCCGCGGCGTTCGAGTTCGCGCATGCGCAGTAGAAGCCGCGGCCGCCCGCTCGGCACCAATGGCAGCGCAGGGCGGGATATTTAAATGGCCCTGAGCTGTCATTCAGTGCCTTCTGGTCTTTCCTGCATCCTGTATCCTGTGAACCTGTACCCTGTAAGTTATTGACCCGGATTGTACCTGACCTTGCTGTTTTCTCCTATTCTGACCCTTGCTTTGCCTGACCTCTCTCCTGAATGCCCCCTATTGGATTTGACCTGCTGTTGCTGACCTGGCGTGTGACCCGACCATTCTATGCCCGCTGCCTTGTACCTTGCCGCCCTCTCTGTTACCGACCCGGCCCGTCTGACCTTGCTCATCCATCCATCCATCCCGTGCAGTGGGGTCTTCTGACCTCCTCACATCAGACTCTTCCCCGTGGGAGCCCCTTGCGCATACTACTACCACTGACGGACGCACCCAGTAGTCACGACCTGGTCTCAGGGAGCTCCAAGTCCATCCCCACCATCAGGGGCCCTGGTGAACAAGCACCCTGGGACTTAGACTCCGTGCGCTGGGGACGCCTATTCAGTGGAGTGCTAGTAGTACCGCCGGGCGGTCCCTTACACCACCGTTCTTTTTGCTCCAAATAGTATACACCTCACAGAATGTAACTAGTCATAAAAAGGCTAAGAAGAAGGATCCCATAGCATAAAACCATTTTAGATGAATTTATATTGTATAAAGATAAAAATACACTCATATCTCTAGTTAAATTTGATTGTCGCCAGTGTCTCTCCACCATATCAATGGTATAGAAAGCTATTATATGGTAGAGAGACACTGATCGAATTTACCTAGAGATATTTAAAAAAAATGAAACCAAATGGATCCATGAGTGCCAGACATTAACACCACAAGGCTTCAACATAGGAATTGACCTGAATTGTTTCATTACAGATTTTTAAATGGAGCTCCCAATTTTTATTTCTCCAGTGCTAAAATATAAATTGTATGCGTGTATTGTTACATATATTTTCTATCTAAAAAACTCTTTTTAATATAATCAATTTTTATATTCATATTTTTTTAACTACATGTTTCATATACACGTTTTTATGTTTATAATATTATCTTTATTAGTTCTTGAGGTAGAAGTATTCACCCTTTCACTACTACTTTCAGCTACAGTTTTTGTAGCTGCTGACTTTTTTTTTTTTAGGTGGAACTCTTCTTTAAGCCATGTAATGATTTTAGATCACCTATTATATAGGCAATCAAATATGTAGATTACAGGGTCATCTGATACACCTAATAAATACATGCCACTATCTGTTTAGGTTAAATAGTAGAAAGACTAATAATATGTTTTCTGTAATATTTATACGTTATCACGAGTGTACTTCGCTATTATGGACTCCAACTGATTAATTCAATTGCCACTGTAAGGGGTTAACTGCCCTAATGGTATAAAAACAGCAACTGATATGGTGGTAATTGCACTTCCTGAAGACGACCAATAGGTTGAAACGCGTCGAGATTTGATGGTATAATTTCTGCTGGCCTCACTTTTGAGCGGTGGAACGCACGTCACTTCGGCAAGCGGAGTGGATAGTGGCCATCTTCCCCTAACATACATTTTGACTGCACTGTGTGGTGGTCTTAGGCACTATATTATGTGAGTGTATTTTTATCTTATACAAATTAAATTCATCTGAACTCTATGGGATTCTTCTTATGCTTTTTTATGACTGGTTACATTCCACGAGGTGTATAATATCTGGAGCAAAAAGAATGGTGGAGACCACATTGGGGAATGTCCCACAAGCGCTGTAGACCATGCTAGAAATACGTGGTCACCTATACAAGGCCTCTTGATGATGTCCTATTAGATGAAAAACGTTGGGAAGGAGTTTCCAGTGCTGATGTCACGCCGCTGCGCGATCCCGGGTCGGCAGCGGTTGTACATGTGAGCCAGTTTACATTATTTTATTGGAGTAGTTTTACCCATATATTTGAATAAATACCACACTGTTTTAATGGCAGCCATCAGTTCCAGTGAATTCTTCATAGGAAGAAGGATTTCTATAGTTATGGTGGTGGATTGACCATTTCAAATTTTTTTACTCTGACTTTATACTTTGTGGACTGTTTTTTCATATTGTGTTTTATCATTTTTGAAACTTTTCTGTATCCCATTTCTGTTTATGCATAAATATTCCCGTGGTACTGCACTTTTTGATCTTTTACCTATACAGTGTGAGTGTCAGTCCATGTGGGGCACTTACAGCACTGTCAAGTGGAGCACTTTAATTACAAGCATTAGTTCACTGGCACGTTTCTTTCACACTTTGGGACTGTATAGGTGTATATATATATATGTATATATGTATGTATGTATATGTATGTATGTGTATATATACATTTTTTTTCTGGACTCTATTGGACTTTTAAGTTTACATTATTCTTGTTGGACATCATTTAAACTACTTTGCTGGTATACTTTTAGTACTTTGAGACAAGCACGGCTCAGTTTCCTAAACATTTTCAGTATGCTGTGTTAAAATACCGCATTATAGAACTGCGGCAGTCACAGTATTGATTTTTTTACTGTATTTTAAGGTTTTCACATTTAATCATTTTTTTTTTTGCACATCCAAGATGCATAGCCATACTTATATACAGTCAGAAGAAGGTAGAGATAGCTTGGGAAGAGGACAAGACAGAGTGTGGAAAGAAAGTTGTTGGATGATCGAGGCAGAGATACAGCCTATAGATGGTTCGAATCTCAGCCGTTTCAGCATGGACCGGCCAAGATTCGAACCATCCATGGGCAGGCTGATTGTACTCAGTTCGATTGTTTTACAACATGGTTACAATCACTATGTCAGATTTTTAGTATGGAAAAAGTTAGGTGAAGAGGGCAGCAGAGATACCTTCTGGGAAGAGGGAAAAGCTCCAAGAGCAGGATGCAAAAATAGTTTGGGAAGAGGAAGAGAGAGAGTATGGAAAGAGAGTTGGTGGATAACGGGGGCAGAGGTACAGCCTAGGCAGATGGAGAGATCTTGGGAAGAGGATGAGACAGAATATATAAAAAGGGTTTGTGGAAGACAGGGGCAGAGATACCTTCTAGGTAGAGAAAAAAGTCAGAAAGGAGATGGAGATCACTTAGGAAGAGAAAAGAAGTTGGGTGAAGCAAGGAGCAGCGATACAGCATAGGGTGAAGACAAGCTCAGAGAAAAGGATGTGGGGAAATTTTGGGAAGAGGCAGAGTCAGAATATGGAAAGAGAGTTGGTGGATAATAGGGACAGAGATACAGCCTAGGTAGAGGAATAGCTGAAACGGGGGGAGAAGAAGGCTTGGGAAGAAGGAGAGAGTGGAGGGGAAGAGGAAGGCAGAGATACAGCCTTACAGCCTCTAAGGAGTGGTTACATTTCAAGAGAAAGAGATGGAGAGAGCTTGACGTAATTTGTTCCCCTTGAGAAAGTCACGTGACAAGTGATGAAACATTCCGGGAAGAAGCTTTGGATGACGTCACAATGCATGTACGGAGCTGGTGATCACTACGGCGGTGGTGCACACTGAGTGCACATTTGTATTCAAGTTTGCATTTGGAATCTATTGCTGTGAACCTACATCATGCGTTCAAAGGAGCTGTCCATGCAAGCGAAACAGGCCATTGTAAGGCTTCAAACATGAAACAAATCCATCAGAGAGATAGCAGAAACCTTAGGAGTGGCCAAATCAACAGTTTGGTACATTCTGAGGAAAGAAGAACACACTGGTGAGCTCAGCAACATAAAAAGGCATGGACATCCATGGAAGACAACAGTGGTGGATGATTGCATGATCCTCTCTATGGTAAAGAAAAACCCATTCACAACACCCAGACAAGTGAAGGACACTCTCCAGGATGTGGTTGCATCATTGTCAAAGTATACAATCAAGAGAAGACTTCACGAGAGCAAATACAGAGGCTTCACCACAAGGTGCAAACCATTCATAAGCCTGAAGAATAGAAAAGCCAGATTAGACTTTGACAAAAAACATCTAAAAAGGCTAGACCAGTTCTGGAAAATCATTCTTTGGACGGATGAAACTAAAATTAATCTGTACCAGAATGACCACAACCCCGAAAGCAGTGATCTCTAGAGGCAGGGTTCGTCTGAGCTATTCGAGCCGGGACCCAATACCAACGAAACAGTACTTTGTATGCCGCCTCCAGCGTGGCTGTGTTAAATTAAAATTTAGCTATAAATGACCAGGCCATGTTCCAGTCCTCCAGATCCACAACCGCTCCCAAGTCATGCTACCACTGGGCAACATATGATAGAGAGGTACGCATAGAGCGCCTATTCAAGAATGCATAAAGTAGGGAAACAAGTCCTGGAACTCCCGAACACTTTTGGCAAAGCTGTTCAAAGGCAGATTTCTAATACGGGAAAGCAGAATTACCCCGCAATGAGGTCAGCCAGTGCCACAATTGAAGATAACAAAAAAATTCCCCTTGAGGAACATCCCGTGACTCCCGAAGAGATCTCCAAGTGGGGAAGGACTGAGAAGTCAAAAAGTGTCACACTTGTGAAAAACCATTGGCCACCCACCAGGAGAATGCCCCTGGTTGATTGAAGCCCAGCGGGAAAAGAGGATTATTAGTAATTGGGAGCAATATTTATTTATTTTTTAATAATTTTGGATTCAGGTTGTGCTTGGCTTGTAGCGCTGCACTTGTTCACTTTATATATTGATTTTGCCTTATATGGATTAAGGGTTGTGTGCTAAAGCCGCTACTTAACCCCCTGGCGTCGGCGACTCCCAGCCCTTTAAGGGTTTCAGAAGCCGGGAGGCAGGGCGGGGTTTTAGGGTCATGTGACCGTCGTGATTCGCCGTCACGGCAGTCACATGATCAGGAAAAGTCCAGATCGAAATCGGGACCTTTCCGTGAGTACCGGATGTTTTTCTTAAGTGCACACAAATGTGCAGCCTCTCGGTGTCAAAGCCCAAATACCGGGAGGCCGCACATTTGCTTACGGCCGGCACCAAGAGGTCAACTGCTTATGTTATGTTTCACTGTCACTAAGAGTAAGTTTGTGGTTGATCCATAGAAGCGTGCAAGATTTATTTATTTATTTATTGAATAGGGAGATGAATAGATAAGGAAAAGATCTAGAGAACTTGGAAAGGTGGGGAGGAGGATATACTAAGGAGAGACAGAACTTGGGGAGGTAGAAGGAAACTTTTAAGGGGGAGGAATAAAGAAAGCATGGGGATAGGGACAAAGAGAAGACCTGTCTAGATAAGTAGCAAAAACTCAAGGAGAGGGAAGGAAAGAGAGAAAAAGCCAGAGGAGAGAGGAGGATGAGGAATAGGGCTTATAAAAGAGGCAGAGATTGTGGGGGAGGAGGAGAGAGGACAAGAGGGTTTGTAATGGAGGAGAGAGGGCTTGGGGGGAAGGAAGAGACAAAGATGAGGATAAACAATAACACGGGAGGCAAATAGAAGATCTGAGGGGGAAGCAGAGAGAAAATGGGCCTAGACAGACACTTTACAAGATGTACTTATACAGTATGCATAACAATATCAGCAGTCAAGTTGTATTTAGTCTTTGTCCTTACCAAGCAATGACGTATGGAGTGGAGACAGTAACATATACTCTGTACTTTAATAGTCTGCTTTCTCTCATTTTTTAGGATGCCGGATCATACACCCTCCTAGAGACGGGGGGATCCGTTACAGGGGTCTCACCCTTTCTCAGGTAAAGGCGGTTGAGACGCTTCCGGTGGATTATGAGATTGAATTTGTTTGCCGTGGAGAAAGGGAAATTTCTGGTCCTAAAGTACGCAAGTGCCAGCCGGACGGAACCTGGACAGATATGGACAAACCAAGCCGCTGTCGTAAGTTTCTTTTTACTTGTCTCTAGGTACCCATAGGGAGGCATCTGTTTCATGGATATCTGCCTGACTTTGAAGGTGCAAATTCACTGTGAAGGTTGGCCTATGGATACATTCTACTGACAGTACATGCATCAAATGTATTATTTATTTATTACAGGTACTTGTATAGCACCATCAGTGCTTTACATATATATTGTACATTCCCATCAGTCCCCGCCCCCAAGGAGCGTACAATCTAAGGTCCCTAACTCACATTCATACATACACATACTAGGGCCAATTTAGACAGGAGCCAATTCACCTCCCAGCATGTCTTTGTTGTGTGGGAGGAAACTGGAGTACCTGGAGGAAACCCACACAAGCACAGGAAGAACATGCAAACTCAAGGCAGGTGGTGTCGTGGTTGGGATTCGAACCTACGACCCAAGTATTGCCAGGTGGAAGCTGCCCATGATGCCACTTCTTTACTTTTCAAATGAGTAAAATATCAGTACCCGGTGGCACAGTGTCCAAGGGGTTAACAAGTGTATTTGATGGTCATTAGTCCCTGTTCTTCATGTAGGAAGGTCCGCGTGGCCTGATCCCCACTCATTCTTCTCAGGCAATGCTCATCAAGGCCAGAATGAAGCTGTGTATGGCCTTTTATATTGCCGCTCAGTTTATTTCACTAAGCCTTTTTTGTGTCCTCACTGCTAAGTGACTGCACTCTATTGTGACTTCAGCCTAGAGTGATGGCACTCTTTTTCAAGTTCAACACAGAGTGATGGCATTGTATTGGGGCCTCAAGGTAGAGTGACTGCACTCTATTAATATCCCATTATAGAGTGAGACTGCACCCTATTGGGACCTCAAGGTAAAGGTGACTAGACTCTATTGGAACCTCATGGTAACGTGATTGCACTCTGTTGGGACCTCGCAATAGACTGAAAGGATTCTATTGAAACTCCACAGTAGAGTGACTGCACTCTGTTTTTGATTTTTGATAAAGAAACTGTAGACTGTTGAGACCTCACAGTTGAGTGACGGCACTCTCATGGAACCACATAGTAGAGTGGCTGCTCTCTATTGGGATCTCATGGCAAAGTGAGGGCACTCTAGTTAAACTTCTAAGCAGTGTGGCTGCAGTATATTGGGACCTCATCATAGAGTGACCGCACTTTAGTGGAACCTTATGGTAAAGTGACTGCACTCTGCATTTAGTCTACCGTGAGGTCCCAGCATTCCCCTGAGACTTCACAGGGGAGTGACTGCATTCTAGTGGAACCTCCTAATAAAGTGACTGCACTCCGTTAGGGACTGACAGTAGAATGACTGCATTCTATTGAGATTTCACAGTATAGTGACAGCACTCTATTTTTATCTTTTGATAAAAAACTGCATGGTATTGGGACCTCGCAGTAGAGTAAATGTACTTTGTTGGGACCTTGCGGAAGAGTAACAGTACTCTGTTGGGACCTCGCGATAGAGTAACTGTACTTTGTTGGGACCTCGCGGTAGAGTAACTGCACTTTATTGGGACCTTGCAGTAGAGTAACTGTATTCTATTGGGACCTCGCGGTAGAGTAACTGTACTCTATTGGGACCTCGCGGTAGAGTAACTGCACTTTATTGGGACCTCGCGGTAGAGTAACTGTACTCTATTGGGACCTCGCGGTAGAGTAACTGTACTCTATTGGGACCTCGCGGTAGAGTAATTGTACTTTATTGGGACCTTGCGGTAGAGTAACTGTACTCTATTGGGATCTTGCGGTAGAGTAACTGTACTCTATTGGGATCTTGCGGTAGAGTAACTGTACTCTACCGCAAGATCCCAATAGAGTACAGTTACTCTACCGCAAGATCCCAATAGAGTACAGTTACTCTACCGCGAGGTCCCAATAGAGTACAGTTACTCTACCGCGAGGTCCCAATAGAGTACAGTTACTCTACCGCAAGATCCCAACAGAGTACAGTTACTCTACCGCAAGATCCCAATAGAATACAGTTACTCTAGCGCAAGGTCCCAATAAAGTGCAGTTACTCTACCGTGAGGTCCCAAAAAAGTACAGTTACTCTACTGCGAGGTCTCAACAGAGTACAGTTACTCTTCTGCAAGGTCCCAACAGAGTACAGTTACTCTACCGCAAGATCCCAATAGAGTACAGTTACTGTACCGCGAGGTCCCAGTAGAGTAACTGTACTCTATTGGGACCTCGCGGTAGAGTAACTGTACTCTGTTGGGACCTCGCGGTAGAGTAACTGTACTCTGTTGGGATCTTGCGGTAGAGTAACTGTACTCTATTGGGACCTCACGGTAGAGTAACTGTACTCTGTTGGGATCTTGCGGTAGAGTAACTGTACTCTATTGGGACCTCGCGGTAGAGTAACTGTACTCTGTTGGGATCTTGCGGTAGAGTAACTGTACTCTATTGGGACCTCACGGTAGAGTAACTGTACTCCGTTGGGATCTTGCGGTAGAGTAACTGTACTCTATTGGGACCTCGCGGTAGAGTAACTGTACTCTGTTGGGACCTCGCGGTAGAGTAACTGTACTCTGGTGGGACCTTGCGGTAGAGTAATTGTACTCTGTTGGGACCTCGTAGTATGGTAACTGTACACTATTGGGACCTCGCGGTAGAGTAACTGTACACTATTGGGACCTCGTAGAGTAGCTGCACTATGCAGTAAAAGCAAGAAATTGTTTTTATATTCCTTTCTTAAGCCTCGTTCACACTTGACTAATTTCTCATTTTTGCCAAACGCCCTCATAGCGTTAGACAGGTGTTTGGGAAGTGTTTTTAACACTCCTCAAATGCTCCCCAAACGCCCTATGTGCATTTTTGAGGCTTTGATAGGCATTTGCCAAGCCCTTAAACCGCACCAAAAATGCCTATAATGAAGTTTAATGGTATTAACTCTCTGCAAACACCTCGCATCTGCCTCGCAAACACCACGCAAATGCCTGCCAGGCATTTGAGGAGCATCACCATAGACTTGAATGGGAGGCTTCAACTCCTGACTCTACATGAGGCGTCAATTTTGCTGCAACACTAACGGTTCAGTGTGGACAGCACTGTGTGCTGCCATGTGTAGAATTTTCATAGGCGTTTGAGGAGCATTAAAAACGCTTCCCAAATGCCTGTCTAAAGCCTGCTAACAAAGCTAGCTTGAACTTAGCCTTTACTGCTGCTCAAACAGGGGACCATATAATTGTTTCACCTCTTAGAAAAGAAGATATGGCCCTCCTGGAACCCAAGTCTAATTTTGCCAGGATATGCACTTTAACCTCCTCGGCGGTATGATTATTTCAGATTTTTGGTGCTGAAAGCGGTACCATTATTTTGCATGGAAATATGTATTTTTTTATTGTAGGCCTGTAATTTTTAGGAATAACTCACTGAAATCTGTCCGAACAAGAGTCTAGTAAACATCCCGGGTATGATAAAACTTGAAACACGAAATCATAAATCATAATTTAATAAATAATCATAAAAAATAATAATATAATAATAAATTTAATTCAATAATATAATCAAACCAAAAACACTGAAATTTGAAATATAGCGCCAAGTTCGCACATCGCTGAGCTCAGTCGCAGAATCGTTTTCAGTGTCTGATGAGGAATTTCCCCCACAAATCATTATCACTCAATTCTGCAAGTGGTTCTGATTTACTATCGCTGTTCTCTAGCCGGTCTAAAACCGCTTTTGACCTAAAGGGACGCTTTTTGGACGCCATGGATGTTTCTCAGTTTCCAGGAAGAAAGAACAGTAAAAATGCAGGCAGGGCACAGGACAAAGCACTCGGGACAAAATGTATGTGAAATGGTTTGATACAGGAATGTTTTATTATGTAATATTCGTTTACAAAAAAATGAAATTTTTTAAATCTGCCGCCGGTTACGGCCGCCATACGTCCCGACGTCACAGGGACCGAAACACGGAAGCTGGATGCCGGCATCGGCCGGAGGAGATGGCCGGGGATGCTGCAGGGGACACATTGCGGGAGCGAAGGACAAGGTAAGTGCTGCAGGGACTCCCTGAGCAACGCCGCATGGTAAGCCCGAATGTAGCTCTGGGTTACCGCTCTTGGTACTGAAATTTTACCCCGAGCTGCACTCGGGAATACCACTAGGGAGGTTAAAGGTCTAGGTTGGGACTTTGAGCTTGTTTTGATCAATTTAGGAGTATTCCAAATTTTTATAGACTTCTATGGGAATGTAAAATCCATGTGATTCCAACAAAAGTCCCCAAGAGACGGGAGACATCTTTTGCCTGCTTGCTAGACTTGGGGTTAAAGTCACAAAGACGAGCCACTCGTTCCCATTCTGTCCCCGGGGTTGATTCATCAATGTCGCTTACAAATGCCTCCTCAGCAGCCAGATTATTTGCTTTCGTCTTCTGTAGGTCTTAAGGCATGCAAAATTTAGTATTGAATGAAGGGCCTTTTTTGCATGCCTGTAGTGCTATTTAGGAATGCTTAACCTTGCTACCTTTTTACTACTGAAAAGATAATGTTTGAAATGTCATTGCCCGCCGTATTATCTTCACCAGAACCTGTGGATGGAGTAGACCCGACTGATTTATATACAAAATACATGGTGCAGTTATCATTAGAGATGTTACTGCTGGTCACATATTCAAAACTTGCCTCGTAATTTGGATCTTCAGCCACTTTTTTTTTGTTGTTTTAAATGAAGTGGGGGAAGTTAAAACCTTTGCTGACACCATTGGCAGGGGTAAGTGATGAGAAATCCAAAACTTTTTCCGAAAAAGGATGGGGAATCTCCCAATGGGGACACTTATTCAGGTGGCCACTGTCCAAGGTGGGATTTTCCTTCAATGAATGGAAATTATTTCTTACTTCCTGCTGTCTTTTGGGCAAGGAAGTGAGGGAAAATATCACCAATCGGAATGCAGAGAACAATGGAAGGCTTTCTATTACTTCACCACTCTATTCTTATCTTAAACTAGAATAAAAGGTTTTGGAGTTCTACTTTAGGTCTCCATTAGGCACACTAGGCTTTAGTTTAGGGCAATCTAACCAAAAGGGCCTTCTATAATATACTGGTGCTGACTCTCGTCTTTCTTCCTCCCTCGCAGTCCCTACCTGCCTTCGCATGCACCTGAAGCTGGAGAACGGGCAGGTAGATGTCAGCATGATGGGCCGAGTACCAATGGAGGGCACAAGCGTCCGGTTCCGATGTGACCCAGGCTTCCTGCTGGTGGGCTCCAGTCACAGCATGTGTACCAAAGCGGGGAAGTGGGACCACCCAAAACCTACCTGCCAAGGTGAGATGAGAAGGAGGTAACACTGATTGATGGTATAAAGGGGAATGTTCATCCATGTTGGATGTTCTAAGGGTCCCACAGACATACGTCCAGGTCTCTGCCCAAAATTTGGTCTCTGTATCACACACATCAGGATGGTTTTTATGTTCAAACCTTCTTTTTGAAAAGTCTGAACCAGGAAAATCTCAACGTGTAGGCCAGGCATCGATAAATGGTGGACTATGGTCCAGATCCGGACTGAACTAATGTCTCATCCGGACCACAGCGGTGGTGGGGGATGTTCATCCATGCAGGATGTTCTAAGGGTCCCACAGACATACGCCCAGGTCTCTGCCCACAATTTGGTCTGTGTATCACAGACATCAGGATGGTTTTTCTATTCAAACCTACTTTTGAAAAGTCTGAACCAGCAAAATCTCAACGTGTAGGGCATGCATCGCTAAATGGTGGACCATGGTCCAGATCCAGACTGAATCAATGTTTTTTCTGTTCAAACTTTTTTTTGAAAAGTCTGAACCAGGAAAATCTCAACGTGTAGGCCAGGCATCGCTAAATGGTGGACTATGGTCCAGATCCAGACTGAACCAATGTCTCATCTGGACCACAGCGGTGATGGGGGATGTTCATCCATGCTGGATGTTCTAAGGGTCCCACAGACATACGCCCAGGTCTCTGCCCACAATTTGGTCTGTGTATCACAGACATCAGGATGGTTTTTCTATTCAAACCTACTTTTGAAAAGTCTGAACCAGCAAAATCTCAACGTGTAGGGCATGCATCGCTAAATGGTGGACCATGGTCCAGATCCAGACTGAATCAATGTTTTTTCTGTTCAAACCTTTTTTTTGAAAAGTCTGAACCAGGAAAATCTCAACGTGTAGGGCATGCATTGCTAAATGGTGGACCATGGTCTAGATCTGGACTGAATCAATGTCTTATCTGGACCACAGCGGTGGTGGGGGATGTTCATCCATGATGGATGTTCTAAGGGTCCCACAGACATATGCCCAGGTCTCTGCCCCAAATTTGGTCTGTGTATCACAGACATCAGGATGGTTTTTATGTTCAAACCTTCTTTTTGAAAAGTCTGAACCAGGAAAATCTCAACGTGTAGGGCATGCATCGCTAAATGGTGGACCATGGTCTAGATCTGGACTGAATCAATGTCTGATCCGGACCACAGCGGTGGTGGGAGATGTTCATCCATGAGGGATGTTCTAAGGGTCCCACAGACATACGCCCACGTGTCTGCCCCAAATTTGGTCTGTGTATCACAGACATCAGGATGGTTTTTATGTTCAAACCTTCTTTTTGAAAAGTCTGCACCAGGAAAATCTCAACGTGTAGGCCAGGCATCGCTAAATGGTGGACTATGGTCCAAATCCAGACTGAACCAATGTCTCATCCGGACCACAGCGGTGGTGGGGGATGTTCATCCATGCAGGATGTTCTAAGGGTCCCACAGTCATACGCCCAGGTCTCTGTCCCAAATTTGGTCTCTGTATCACAGACATCAGGATGGTTTTTATGTTCAAACCTTCTTTTTGAAAAGTCTGAACCAGGAAAATCTCAACGTGTAGGGCAGGCATTGCTAAATGGTGGACCATGGTCCAGATCCAGACTGAATCAATGCCTCATCTGGACCACAGTGGTCCTACCATTTAGGAGCCGTTCTGCCCACAGCCCAAAGCTGCCGCTGTCATTCTCACAGAACCAACAGCTGGAGGCAGGAGAGCTCTGGACAGAGGACAGGAGCTGCCCGAGTTAACAAGCAGGTGATTGGTTGCAAAGATGCAGGGCGGTCATCGCACAAATAAGTGATTTGGACCTCTGCTGGAAGAATGTTTTACTGGCTGGACCTCTGTGAATTTGAATTCAATACCCGAGGTGTAGGGGATGCATGGTGTGTGGTGTGGTTTAAAGGGAATTGGCAGCACTTCTTTTTTCAGGCGTTTTTATCTAAGAGTAACCAGCAGTTACAACAATAACGTGTTCTGCCTCTGAAATCTCACGTTCGGTAGCAAGTGCTGAGCGGGAATGCAAGTCTTGCATACAGGACAAGATTTTATCAGATGAGACCCTTCCCAAGCTCAGGACCTGTGTGATACACCTTCCAGCAGTCCATGGATATGTGGTCTGTGACCTTTCTTAAGGTAGCCCATTCAGTGCCCAAGCTGTCCATTGTCATCCCTGTCCCTAGACCTAATCCACTCAATAGACTGGTTCCTATCTCTGCCTAGTCATTTCCTCATTGCTGGGTGCCCCACAGTGACACAAATGGAGCTATATACAGCCCCTCTGTGTCCATCATGGCTGGCCAAACTTCATGAGAACTTTGTGTCATTGCTAGACCCAAGCTATCCCAAGATGGCGCCCGGAGCCCATGGCAGAGGACATATTGGTCCAATGCTGGGCTTGTTCTAGTGCCTGTAGTAGGTGGCAGTCCTGTGAGCATATTGTTTACTACTGGAAAGTGACTTTGCACTGCCAACCCGACGGAGTGAAAGCGTAGCAGCCTGCTTTGGCCGATCCACCTGACCACACAAGCAAGTGCTCACAGGGGCGAAGGTCGTGTTTTTGCCTGGGTGGCTCAGCTTTCTCAAAATATAAGACATTTTATCTAGCTGGCATCCCAAGATTTGAGAAAATGTACCAACTATATATTTTGTAGTAACTCACAGTGCAGGGGTCAGTGGTAAGTAACCCACAGAGTACAGGGGTTAGGAGTAGGTATTGCAGAGTATAGAGGTCAGGAGCAAGAATCATTTCAAGTACAGGGGTTAGGAGTAAGTAACACACAAAGTACAGATGTTAGGAGCAAGTAACACGCAGTGTAGGGGTCAGGGGTAAATAATGCAGTGTGCAGGGGTCAGGAGTAAGTATCACAGATTGTAGGGGTCAGGGGAAAACAATGCAGGGGTCAGGAGTAAGTAACACACAAAGTACAGATGTTAGGAGCAAGTAACACGCAGTGTAGGGGTCAGGGGTAAATAATGCAGTGTGCAGGGGTCAGGAGTAAGTATCACAGATTGTAGGGGTCAGGGAAAAACAATGCAGGGGTCAGAAGTAAGTAACACACAAAGTACAGATGTTAGGAGTAAGTAACACAACATGGCTGGCCAAACTTCATGAGAACTTTGTGTCATTGCTAGACCCAGGCTATCCCAAGATGGCGCCTGGAGCCCATGGCAGAGGACATATTGGTCCAATGCTTGGCTTGCTCTAGTGCCCCACACACAATTAATTTACGTACAATTTTGATGAATTAAAAGCTATTCAAAATTTTTACAAATGCACCCCATAAAAACGAATGATTCAGAGGAGAAAGATTCAACTTCTCGTTCATTTGTGGCTGCAATCTTTCTTGGTCTACCTGACCTTGGCTTGGTATCAAAAGATCCCTGAATTTTCCACTTCTTAACCACTTCCATACCGGGCACTTTTGCCCCCTTCCTGCCCAGGCCAATTTTCAGGTTTCAGCACTCTCACACTTTGAATGACAATTGCGCGGTCATACAACATTGTACACAAACTAAAATTTTATTTTTTTGTTCACACAACTAGAGCTTTCTTTTGGTGGTATTTAATCACCGCTGGGATTTTTATTTTTTGATAAATTAACAAAAAAAGACCAAACATTTTGAAACAAAAACCACGGTTTTCTTTGTTCCTGTTATAAAAGTGTGCAAATAAATAATTGTTCTTCATAAATTTAGGCCGAGATGTATTCTGCTACATGTCTTTGGTGAAAATAACCAAAATCAGTGTTTATTATTTAGTTTGTTGGAAAGTTATAGAGTTCACAAACTATGGGATATAGCTGAAAATTGATCAATCCTGAAGTACTAACGGCCAATCTAATTTCTTGAGGCCCAAAAATGTCGGAACAGTACAGATATCCCCCAAATGTCAGGACAGTACAGATATCCCCCAAATGTCTGCACAGTACAGATATCCCCCAAATGTCAGGACAGTACAGATATCCCCCAAATGTCAGCACAGTACAGATATCCCCCAAATGTCAGGACAGTACAGATATCCCCCAAATGTCAGGACAGTACACATATTCCCCAAATGTCAGGACAGTACACATATCCCCCCAAATGTCAGGACAGTACAGATATCCCCCAAATGTCAGCACAGTACACATATCCCCCAAATGTCAGAACAGTACAGATATCCCCCCAAATGTCAGAACAGTACACATATCCCCCAAATGTCAGGACAGTACAGATATCACCCAAATGTCAGAACAGTTCAGATATCCCCCAAATGTCAGAACAGTACAGATATCCCCCAAATGTCAGAACAGTACAGATATCACCCAAATGTCAGAACAGTACAGATATCCCCCAAATGTCAGAACAGTACAGATATCCCCCCAAATGTCAGAACAGTACAGATATCCCCCAAATGTCAGAACAGTACAGATATCACCCAAATGTCAGAACAGTACAGATATCCCCCAAATGTCAGAACAGTACAGATATCCCCCCAAATGTCAGAACAGTACAGATATCCCCAAATGTCAGAACAGTACAGATATCCCCCAAATGTCAGGACAGTACAGATATCCCCCAAATGTCAGGACAGTACACATATCCTCCAAATGTCAGAACAGTACAGATATCCCCAAATGTCAGAACAGTACAGATATCCCCCAAATGTCAGGACAGTACAGATATCCCCCAAATGTCAGGACAGTACAGATATCCCCCAAATGTCAGGACAGTACACATATCCTCCAAATGTCAGAACAGTACAGATATCCCCAAATGTCAGAACAGTACAGATATCCCCCAAATGTCAGAACAGTACAGATATCCCCCCAAATGTCAGGACAGTACAGATATCCCCCAAATGTCAAAACAGTACAGATATCCCCCAAATGCCAGGACAGTACACATATCCTCCAAATGTCAGGACAGTACACATATCCCCCAAATGTCAGAACAGTACAGATATCCCCCCAAATGTCAGGACAGTACAGATATCCCCCAAATGTCAGAACAGTACACATATCCCCCAAATGTCAGAACAGTACAGATATCCCCCAAATGTCAGAACAGTACAGAAATCCCCCAAATGTCAGGACAGTACAGATATCCCCCCAAATGTCAGAAGAGTACAGATATCCCCCAAATGTCAGGGGTCCTGCATCCTCCTAGAGCAGAAAGAAAACTCCTCCTACAAGCTTTAACCAGTGCTCTGCTGGACACAGATAGAAGTCACAAGACTGCTATATACTGCTGATGAGAAAAGGTATTTAGCAGTTTCTATTTACTAAAATAATTGCATTTCTATGGTCTGTGGGAGACCGGATATAGTGAATGCAGGGTGCGGGGATACCAGATATAGTGAATGCAGGGTCCGGGGAGACCGGATATAGTGAATACAGGGTCCGGGGAGACCGGATATAGTGAATGCAGGGTCCGGGGAGACCGGATATAGTGAATGCAGGGTCTTGGGAGAGCGAATATAGTGAATGCAGGGTCCGGGGAGACCAGATATAGTGAATGCAGGGTCCGGGGAGACCGGATATAGTGAATGCAGGGTCCGGGGAGACCGGATATAGTGAATGCAGGGTCCTGGGAGAGCGGATATAGTGAATGCAGGGTCTGAGGTCTGACCAGCTATAGTGAATGCAGGGTCCGGGGAGATCAGATATAGTGAATGCAGGGTCCGGGGAGACCAGATATAGTGAATGCAGGGTCCGGGGAGAGCGGATATAGTGAATGCAGGGTCCGGGGAGAGCGGATATAGTGAATGCAGGGTTCGGGGAGACCGGATATAGTGAATGCAGGGTCCGGGGAGAGTGGATATAGTGAATGCAGGGTCCCAGGAGAGTGGATATAGTGAATGCAGGGTCCGAGGAGAGCGGATATAGTGAATGCAGGGTCCGGGGAGAGTGGATATAGTGAATGCAGGGTCCCAGGAGAGTGGATATAGTGAATGTCAGAACAGTACAGATATCCCCCAAATGTCAGGACAGTACAGATATCCCCCAAATGTCAGAACAGTACAGATATCCCCCAAATGTCAGGGGTCCTGCATCCTCCTAGAGCAGAAAGAAAACTCCTCCTACAAGCTTTAACCAGTGCTCTGCTGGACACAGATAGAAGTCACAAGACTGCTATATACTGCTGATGAGAAAAGGTATTTAGCAGTTTCTATTTACTAAAATAATTGCATTTCTATGGTCTGTGGGAGACCGGATATAGTGAATGCAGGGTCCGGGGATACCAGATATAGTGAATGCAGGGTCCGGGGAGACCGGATATAGTGAATACAGGGTCCGGGGAGACCGGATATAGTGAATGCAGGGTCCGGGGAGACCGGATATAGTGAATGCAGGGTCTTGGGAGAGCGAATATAGTGAATGCAGGGTCCGGGGAGACCAGATATAGTGAATGCAGGGTCCGGGGAGACCGGATATAGTGAATGCAGGGTCCGGGGAGACCGGATATAGTGAATGCAGGGTCCTGGGAGAGCGGATATAGTGAATGCAGGGTCTGAGGTCTGACCAGCTATAGTGAATGCAGGGTCCGGGGAGATCAGATATAGTGAATGCAGGGTCCGGGGAGACCAGATATAGTGAATGCAGGGTCCGGGGAGAGCGGATATAGTGAATGCAGGGTCCGGGGAGAGCGGATATAGTGAATGCAGGGTTCGGGGAGACCGGATATAGTGAATGCAGGGTCCGGGGAGAGTGGATATAGTGAATGCAGGGTCCCAGGAGAGTGGATATAGTGAATGCAGGGTCCGAGGAGAGCGGATATAGTGAATGCAGGGTCCGGGGAGAGTGGATATAGTGAATGCAGGGTCCCAGGAGAGTGGATATAGTGAATGTCAGAACAGTACAGATATCCCCCAAATGTCAGGACAGTACAGATATCCCCCAAATGTCAGAACAGTACAGATATCCCCCAAATGTCAGGGGTCCTGCATCCTCCTAGAGCAGAAAGAAAACTCCTCCTACAAGCTTTAACCAGTGCTCTGCTGGACACAGTTAGAAGTCACAAGACTGCTATATACTGCTGATGAGAAAAGGTATTTAGCAGTTTCTATTTACTAAAATAATTGCATTTCTATGTTCTGTGGGAGACCGGATATAGTGAATGTAGGGTCCGGGGAGACCAGATATAGTGAATGCAGGGTCCGGGGAGAGCGGATATAGTGAATGCAGGGTCCGGGGAGAGCGGATATAGTGAATGCAGGGTCCGGGGAGACCGGATATAGTGAATGCAGGGTCCGGGGAGACCGGATATAGTGAATGCAGGGTATGGGGAGACCAGATATAGTGAATGCAGGGTCCCAGGAGAGCGGATATAGTGAATGCAGGGTCCGGGGAGAGCGGATATAGTGAATGCAGGGTCCGGGGAGAGCGGATATAGTGAATGCAGGGTCCGGGGAGACCGGATATAGTGAATGCAGGGTCCGGGGAGAGTGGATATAGTGAATGCAGGGTCCGGGGAGAGTGGATATAGTGAATGCAGGGTCCCAGGAGAGTGGATATAGTGAATGCAGGGTCCGGGGAGAGCGGATATAGTGAATGCAGGGTCCGGGGAGAGTGGATATAGTGAATGCAGGGTCCGGGGAGAGCGGATATAGTGAATGCGGGGTCCGGGGAGACCAGATATAGTGAATGCAGGGTCCGGGGAGAGTGGATATAGTGAATGCAGGGTCCCAGGAGAGTGGATATAGTGAATGCAGGGTCCGGGGAGACCGGATATAGTGAATGCAGGGTCCGGGGAGAGTGGATATAGTGAATGCAGGGTCCGGGGAGACCAGATATAGTGAATGCAGGGTCCGGGGAGAGTGGATATAGTGAATGCAGGGTCCCAGGAGAGTGGATATAGTGAATGCAGGGTCCCAGGAGAGTGGATATAGTGAATGCAGGGTCCTGAGTTTAGTAACACTTTAAATACAATTTTTTGTCATGATGAGTCATATTTTCCATATCAACATTTCACGATTTCTGCCGGGGGATGCAAACTTTTCAGCACAACTGTATCTAATCATGTGCAAGCAAAATCTTTTTCCTTTTTTTCTTCTTGCACATTATTGGGTATTTTTCGCAAAGTAATTTTTCACTTTGTCCATCCTTCACTAAGACAAATGAAAGTTCCCGTTGAATGGGAACGCGTTCTACTCATTTATTACATCCTCCTCGGCGACCCAGACTGGTGAAGTCTGCTGCCCTCTAGTGGCAGAGCCCATCCCCTGCATCCCCTCTCAGTCAGATCCTGAGCCAGCCGGTGGAGGAATTGGACAGTGAAGGTAATTGCAGAAAATTGCTCATGAAAAATACAAGAACTGCTGGATATTTGCTGATGACACATCTATGTAAATATGGAAGATCAAATAGATTACCTGCAATGCAATGGGATTTTTTTTCTCGCAGAGAACTATTTTAATTGCTTTCATTTTTTTTGGGGGGGGGGTTTAAGTAAAATTGCGGGAATTTTCGCTGTAGGCCAGAAAAGTGAAAGGCTGATAAAAGCGAACTGCGTAGGCGAGTCCTGGAGGAGGACAGCATTCACCCAGTTTCAGAAAATCCTGCAGGACTCTGATGATTCTAAGGCTAGGTTCGTTCCTATGCCGTTTGCATGTGTTCTGTTTCTGCAGTGCGCTTTGCGTTTTTTGCCGCGTTTTGCTTAACTTGTTGCTGGGCGGATTAATCCGCAAAATGCAAAACACATCAAAAATGCATTAAAAACACGTTAAAAAGCGCATAAAAAATGTCTATAGAACCGAAACACAACATTTTGCGTCTAAAAAAAGTCCCTGACCCTTTCCAAAAAAACGCACCGGGTAAAAACGTGGAAATGTGGACCTGTCCCGTAGGAAATATAATAATTTGGTGCTGCGCTTATAATTTATCCCTTGAATCAAAGTGAACAGAAAACTTCACAGAAAGAGCATATAAATCCCAAAATCTGTATAGAATAGAAACACATAAAAATTATATATAACAGTGGAACCCCCAAAGTACTAAATTTAGGGTGTAACCTAAGTACACCATAAATAGGTGACTAATGAATATCAATATATATAGAATAGAATGCACATGAAAATACAAAATCATATATAACAGTGAAACCCCCAAAATATATGTAGGGTGTAACCTACCAATAAACATAAAGAAAAAAGAAATAAACTATTTATACGTGACCCCAAAATGCGGGGATGAATATTAAGATATACGTGAATCCATGACACATATAATGATAGGTCAAAAATTCCAGAATCATATATAAATAAAATATCCAACATATAAAGTGAATCTCATTCAAAAAAATAAACTAAAAGTCCAAAACCACCTAAATGGTGGAGGTGTCCTATAGTCCTTAGTGGATGTATGTATATGAAAGGTTATACATAGGGAATCCAACACTGAGTGAAATGCCCCCTCACCTCCATGAAGCGACCCCACAGGGTCAAAGCGTTTTTTTCAAATAGTACCGCACCGAGCGGGAACCTGGACCCCCTCCTACAGGCACAGGGTCCAACGCAGAGTCAATCCCCCTCACTGGTGGACAATGGCACCGTAAGCAGCCTCCTCAGAAATATCCCGGAAATAGCCAATCATGTGAATAGCTTTACATAAGCCTTGTGTGTAACCACATGCTGTGGGTGTACTTTACATTGATGTCTATTGGAGTCCCAAGATGGCGTCCATTACGTCAGCACATCCGGAAATTGCGTCACCATGTCCTACGCGTTACATCACGCTAACACGTGCCTTCCTCAGGGTCCTCTGCGTTTTGCTTAGCTTGTTGCTAGGCAGATTAACCATTTGCCGCCCGGCCAATGGCCGTTTGGTGGCCGGCAAAATCCCTCAGCGTTCTGGGTGGATGCCATATGGCGTCCTCCCAGGCATGCGCAGTTTGGGCGCCTGCAGAGCGGCGCAGCGGTGCAATCTGTCACCGATCGTGTACCTCGGACACGGCCGATGACAGATCTGAGTACCGGCCCCGTTACCAGTACCATGTGACCTGCTGTGACCAATCACAGCAGGTCACATGACAGTTGTATACAATAGATGGCTTCATTCATGCCATCCATTGTATACTAGTGTGTCTAGCTGTGAATGGTCACAGCGATCACATGCACAAGCTGGGCCAATCACAGCCCAGCTGTGTCATGTGATTAGCCGTGCCCAAATCACAGCTAAGCACAAAAAAAAAAAAACCCTGAATGTTTTGATGTCATTCAGGTAAATGCTTGCTTATAGCAAAGTAATTCTTTGCTATAAGCAAATTGTGTAAAAAAAAAAAATACTGATCACTTCCCCAAAGTAGTGCAATGTTACTATGGTAACATTGTACTACTTTGATCATAGTGAAATATGAAAAAAAAATCTTAAAAAAAAGAAAAAAAATTTAATAAAAAATTAAAAATAATAAAAAAAAAATTTTTATATATTTTTTTTATACAGTCAGTGTCCCTGATCACCACCATGCCAGTTATATGATGACGCTGTACTGCACTGGTGACAGTATGTAAAAAAAATAGTGAAAATAATTTTTTTAATTTTCTGAAAAATTATGACAAAAAAATACAAATTAAAAAAACTCGCCATGCCTCTTATGAAGTACGTCAGACTGTCTACTCTGCAAAAAGGGGTAATTTGGGGATATCTGTACTATTCTGACATTTGGGGGATATCTGTACTGTTCTGACATTCTTGGACCTCAAGAAATTAGATTGGCCGTCAGTACTTCAGGATTGATCAATATTCAGATCTATACCATAGTTTGTGAACTCTATAACTTTCCTACAAACTAAAAAATACATCCTAATTTGGGTTATTTTCACCAAAGACATGTAGCAGAATACATCTCGGCCTAAATTTATGAAGAACAATTATTTATTTGCAAACTTTTATAACAGAAACAAAGAAAAACGTGTTTTTTTTCAACAGTTTTGGTCTTTTTTTGATAATTTAGCAAAACATAAAAACCCCAGCGGTGATTAAATACCACCAAAAGAAAGCTCTAGTTGTGTGAAGAAAATGATAAAATTTTAGTTTGGGTACAATGTTGTATGACCGCGCAATTGTCAAAGTGTGAGCGCTGAAACCTGAAAAATGGCCTGGGCAGGAAGGGGGTAAATTGCCCGGTATTGAAATGGTTAAAACACAAAATGCATCAAAAACGCATCAAAAAAGTCTATAGAACCGAAACGGTTTAAAAAAGTCTCAGAACCTTTCCAAAAAAACGCACCGGGTGAAAACGTGGAAATGTGAACCTGTCCCGTAGGAAATCGTGATAAATGGATGGGTGTGCGTTTCCGCAGAACGCATCAGAAAACACAGAGGGGTGACCCCGGACCAGCGCAGTCACATTTGTGACACCAGACATATTGTGATTGAATGTTACAAAAAAAAATAGCCTCTTAAATCTGAAGCGGCTGTAATTGCCTGTAAAATGCAATGTGGCTGCCTGGAGGTGCTCTGGATGGTGCAAAGAGCGCCCCCTGGATGTAATTTCCGGCTTGTGCGATTGGCTCACTGATTTTCCCAGAAGTCTCTGGCCCGCCCCTTTCTATCATTGGATTTCAGTTCTTTTTAATCATGGAGGCTCAGGATCACCTGTGGGTAGGGGCGGACTGACAATTCATGGGGCCCCCGGGCAATAGGGGATCATGGGGCCCCTGTGTCCTTGCCCACACTCAAACCACCCCCAAAAAAGTCTATGAAAGGTACCAGGGGCATCTCATGGGGCCCCCTACTGACCCCGGGCCCTCGGGCAGTGCACGAGTGCTCGAATGGTCAGTCCGCCCCTGCCTGTGGGTATTACCTACGGTGTTCTGTATGCAAATATAGCCTGCCTAGGAACGCCCACTTCTCCAGTCTGACACCCACCCATCCAGGCATTTTATATTTGCATAACTCCTCCCACGAGCCAGCCCACTTTTTACATCAGGACTCTTGAGAGGAGTACTAAAGCTGCATGCTGTGATGCTTTTAGGAAGCTATGTGCTACACCCTACCAGTAGCCATTATCTGCCTGCATTGCATAGAGAAGCACAGAGACCTAGTAGTGACATCAATACAGTTAAAAATAAGATAGTGGGTGGGGCTAAATGTGGCCAACAGATGATTGACAAGTGACAGGCTGATAGCCGTGCCCCCTGCAACATCTCATCACCCAGCAGTGCAAGCAGGGACAGTCTACATGAGAGTGACAACTCTGCTGTGAGCATAGGGACAGTGTCCCACCATCACAGGAAGCTGTACATCCCTGGGCACTGCCTGTCCAGCTTAAGAGGGTAGCGGTTGGGCAGTAAAAAATGTGGTGTGACCACTGTATTTTACCACCCCCTAACTGTTAGAGGCTAAAAGCCGTGCCCCCTAACATCTCATCACCGCACAGTGCAAGCAGGGGCAGTCTACATGAGAGTGACAACTCTGCTGTGAATATAGGAACAGTGCCCCACCATCACAGAAAGCTGTACATCCCTGGGCACTGCCTCTCCAGCTAAAGAGGGAAGCTGTTGGGTGGTAAAAATGCAGCGTAACCACTGTATTTAACCACCCCCCCTAACTGCTAATGTGAATGACCCCTAATATGCTTTCATTACACCCTGTTTCTGCCTATGGCAGGTAAGTGAGGGTGACATTGGCATCCTTAAGGCGATATCCTGGGAAATGCCAAGTAGCCCAAATCTTTCAAGATGGCGCTGCAACACCCCGCAGTCGTGAGTCGCCATTCATTCCCCGGGATCTCACCTGAAGGAGGCTGATGAACTCTCTCTCCCCTCCCCCCACAGATTTTGTTTCAGTTTCATTAACCACTTCCCATCCAGGCTAATGCAGGCCATACACGGGTCCAATTACGAACCATTTTTTCGTCCGAAAATCGAAAACGTTGTTCGCTCGGTAATCCGATGGTGTCATCAATGATTTCAAAAATCAGCCGACCGAGTCATAAAGGTCACCCCATATAGCAGATGAAATTTCTGCTCCTTCCAGGTCACGGCTCACGCGCATATTCTTTTCGGAAAAACAATCGTATGATTTGACCATCATTGAGTCAAAAATCTGAAGTTTTTCACAAATTTTCCAACATGCCTGGTCATCGAAAAGGGAGGAACCACGAAAATCTGCCGGTGCAATTGACCCCACTAACAGAGCGAAAATCGGCCGATTATTCTTAGGTCTCATTTTCAGATGAAAAATCGGTCCCATGCATAACCGGCATAATTCTGACATTTCTCTCCTACATGTAAAAATCATTTTTTACATTTTTCTGTTTTTTTTTTATTATTTGCTAGAAAATTACTCAAACATTATATATATATTTTAATCAGAGGCCCTAGAGAATAAAGTGGTAGGTGTTGCAATTTTCTAGGTCACATGGTATTACATAACGATTTCTCAAACACAGTTTACACTGTAATGAATTTAAAGCGAAAAAAAGCAAAATATATAACATAGTTTTTTTTGTAAAATATAAAAGATGATGTTACATCGAGTAAATAGATACCAAACATGTCACGCTTTAATAAATGATGCAGCAGGCGAGTCCATTTTGCTGAGATGTCATTGCAGCAACTCAGAATGGTCCTCAGTAGTTTGTATGGCCCCCACGTGCTTGTATGCATGCCTGACAACGTCGGGGGAGGCTCCTGGTGACACGACAGATGGTGTCCTGGGGGATTTCCTCCCAGATCTGGACCAGGGCATCACTAATCTCCTGGACAGTCTGAGGTGCAACCTGGCAGAGGCGGCGGCAGATGGACCGAAACATGACATCCCAGAGGTGTTCTATTGGATTCAGGTCAGGTGAGCGTGGGGGCCATTTAGTGGTATCAATTCCTTCATCCTCCAGGAACTGCCTGCACACATGAGGCCGGGCATTGTCATGCACCAGGAGGAACCCAGGTCCCACTGCACCAGAAGGAACCCAGGACTTGCTGCACCAGGAGGAACCCAGGACCCACTGCACCAGGAGGAACCCAGGTCCCACTGCACCAGAAGGAACCCAGGACTTGCTGCACCAGGAGGAACCCAGGACCCACTGCACCAGGAGGAACCCAGGACCCACTGCACCAGCTTAGGGTCTGACAATGGGTCCAAGGATTTCATCCCCATACCTAATGGCAGTCAGGGTGCCATTGTCTAGCCTGTAGAGGTCTGTGCGTCCCTCCATGGATATACCTCCCCATACCAGGGGCTGACTCACCATTTGGAAACTTGGGCACTGCCCGAGGGCCCAGGGTCAGTAGGGGGCCCCATGAGATGCCACTGGTACTTTTTTCATAGGCTTTTTTGAGTTTGGGCAAGGACACAGGGCCCCATGATCCCCTATTGCCCGGGGGCCCCATGAGTTGTCAGTTCGCCCCTGACCATCACTGACCCACCACCAAAACGGTCATGCTGAACGATGTTACAGGCAGCAGAACGTTCTCCACGGCTTCTCCAGACCCTTTCACGTCTGTCACATGTGCTCAGGGGGAACCTGCTCTCATCTGTGAAAAGCACAGGGTGCCAGTGGTGGACCTGCCAATTCTGGTGTTCAATGGCAAATGCCAATCCAGCTCTATGGTTTCGGGTAGTGAGCACAGGCCCACTAGAGGACGTCGGGCCCTCAGGCCACCCTCATGAAATCTGTTTGTAATTGTTTGGTCAGAGACATTCACACCAGTGGTCTGCTGGAGATCATCTTCTCTGCCTCTGCCAGTGCTCATCCTGTTCCTCCTTGCACAAAGAAGCAGATACCGGTCCTGCTGATGGCTTAAGGACCTTCCACGGCCCTGTCCAGCTCTCCTAGATTAACTGCCTGTCTCCCGGAATCTCCTCCACGCTCGTGAGACTATGCTGGGAGACATAGCAACCCTGCTGGCAATGGCATGTATTGATGTGCCATGCTGGAGGAGTTAGACTGCCTGTGCAACCTCTGTAGGGTCCAGGGATCGCCTCATGCTACCAGTAGTGACACGGACGCTAGCCAAATGCAAAACTAGTGAAAAACAGTCCAAAAAGATGAGTAGAGAAAAAAAATGTCAGTGGCCTCCACCTGTAAAACCATTCCTGTTTTGGGGGTCATCTCATTGTTGCCCGTCCAGTGCACCTGTTGTTGATTTCATTAACACCAAAGCAGCTGAAAGTGATTAACAAAGCCCTGCGCTACTTAACTGACCAGATCAATAGCCCTGGAGTTTCATTGACTTGATACTATACTCGGAGTAAAAAGTCTTCCTTGAATTTTTTCAATTGTCAGGACTCCCGTTTCTCCAGCAGGGGTCTCTCTTGCACAACTTTCTGATTTTTTTTTTTTAAATTGTATTTTTTTTACTCCACAGTGCGCTGAGGACGAAGCCGCCAATTCCTGCAGCAATAAATAATATTTTCCAGCAATCTTTTGTGTCTGTACGGCGTATTCATTACATTATTGCACTATATCAGCTCTTGGATTTTTTTTTTTAACAATATATAAATCAATAGTGCATGCTTGGTACCGGCAAAGGGGGTCATTGTAACTGACAAATGATGGGGTTTAAAGGACAAGGATTTTTTTTTTCAGCATTTACAGATATGAGCCCACACCTGAGATATTTGACATTTATGTGACTTCATGGTACCTATAGTGATGCTTCAGCTGTCATTGGAGACCTATTATACCTAGAAAAGGCCTTTGGGCGGGGGCGGACTGACCATTTGGAAACTCCCGCACTGCCTGAGGGCCTGGGGTCAGTAGGGGGCCCCATGAGATGTCCCTGGTACCTTTTTCATAGGCTTTTTTGAGTTTGGGCAAGGACACAGGGGCCCCATGATCCCCTGTTGTTGTCAGTCCGCCCCTGCCTTTGGGGCTTACTCTTCAGACTAGCAAGTGGGTTTTGCTCATAAAAAACATTTCTTTTCTTTTTTTTTTCTTTTCTTTTTTTTAATTATAATTGTTTGGTGACATACCCAATATATATGTGATCTATATAACCACTTCAGCTCCCACACCTCTACATTCCCTATGAACCCGAGCAATTCATGGGTCTGTTTATTTGTCAATAAAGTTCAGCAATGCTTTAAATAACTAATACATCCTTTTTTTTTTTTTTTTTTTTTTTTTTTTTAGGTTCCTTTTGGTAATGTCTTGCACAAGTTTATTTTTATGCAACACATAGACAAGAAATAGAAAGAAAAAAGAAACCTTTTTTTTTTTACTTTGATTAGTGTTTAAAAAATTATTTTTACTGCCAATAAAAACTATTTTGGGAAAATACAAAATATATAAATTTAATATAATATAAAAATAATATAATTAGAATATAAGAATATAATTATTATTTTGTGAAAAAAAAATACATTTTATATAATATAATTATAATGTGCTTGTGTGGGCTGAAGTGGGGGGGGGGGGCAGGGGGGTTATTGATGGGGGTTCTTCTGTTGGGTTTTTATTGCTGTCTGTTTCCATCACTTTGCGGTTTCACAAACGTCAGTAGGCAGGTGGTCAAAGCAAGACCTCAGTCACCTCTGTATCTATATGCATTGTGAAGAGCAGCAGGCATTTGTAAGCTGTTAGAAACTTAGATCTTGCAATAAGAGGGAAGTATAAATAGGTGGTTGAGCCATAGATTTACTGCCCTCTTAAAGTACATCAAGACAAAAAAAAACTAGCACATTACAGAATACTTTTCTTAAACCAAAGCCCTCCAGCGGCGTGTTGTCACCCCTGGCAGGGCTTCCATCTTCATCGGGTCTTCTTTCCGGGTTCACCGGCTGTATAAATGGCCAAGCCGCGATGATGTCACTCCCATGCATGCGCACGTGAGTCACGGCCACAGTTCGGAGCTCCATGCATGAGCTGGTTATGTCACTGGCTGCATCCTAAAGAGTGCAGGTCTAGGAGATATTCCCTGTACCTAAGGCTAGGTTCACACCTATGCAATGTGCGTTTCAGACGTTTCTGCATTGCGTTTTGCGTTGCGTTTTTTGCTCCTGTGTTTGTGCCGCGTTTTTTAATGTTTCGCTTTTTTTTTTCTTGTTGCTAGGCAGATTTAAAACTCAAAACATATAAAAATAGCATTGAAAATGCAGCAAAAATGTAGCAAAAACACAGCAAAAATGCAGCAATAATGCCGCAAAAATTTAGCAAAAACGCAACAAAAATGTAGCAAAAATGCAGCAAAAACACACTACATGCTTTTCTGCAGTGTTTCCACTGAAGTCTATAGAACCAAAAAAGGCAAAAAAATCCTACAGGACTCTGATGATTGTAAGGCTAGGTTCATACCTATGCTGTTTGCGTTTGATCTGTTTCTGCAGTGCGTTTTGCATTTTTTGCTGAATTTTGATTTTTTTAAACTTTTTGCTGGGCAGATTAAAACACAAAATGCAGCATCAATGTAACAAAAATGTAGCAAAAATACAGCAAAAATGCAATACATGCTTTTCTGCAGCGTTTCCATTGAAGTCTATAGAATAGAACCAAAAACGCAAGAAAATCCTGCAGGACTCTGATGATTCTAAGGCTAGGTTCATACCTATGCCGTTTGCGTTTGATCTGTTTCTGCAGTGCGTTTTGCATTTTTGCTGCATTTTTTTTTCTTTTTTTTAATCTTGTTGCTGGGCAGATTAAAAATCAAAATGCAAAACACATCAAAAACGCATCAAAAAATGCACTACGTGCTTTTCTGCAGTGTCTCAATTGAAGTCTATAGAACCGAAACGCAACGTCCCTGACCCTTTCCAAAAACGCACCGGGTGAAAACGCGCAGATGTGAACCTGTCCCATAGGAAATCATGTTCAATGGACTGCACACAGCGCAGACATGAGGCTTGTCTTTGTGGCAAAAATGATACCCCCTGCTGCATTCGGTGGGCAGTTCTGCCGCCAAATCCAACCTATCCAAGTGAATGAGGCTGTGCTGCACCCACAATGCAACTGTGTTCAGGCATTGAGGAGGTGACATATTGCCTCCCGTCCCCCTGACAACCACCCTCTGAACAGCGATCCACTTTTTCAGGGGGACAGCAAGGGACAGCACGGGCTGCCACATCTGTGAAAGAGCCATTGTTTGAGTCTTTGTTGTGATCTTTGAGGATCTTTGAAAATGAACAACTTCACAGTAAAAGTAGCTACAGAGGTCAGTGAGTGCTTGCTTTAAAGCTGCTATACTTTTTATTAGGAATTTGTAAATATTATAACATCCTAAGTCTGGGCACGGGTACACTTTAAATGTATTATGAAACGGTAACTATAAAAATGAACATTTTCTAAAAGTGCCGGGTCTTTGTGTGTGCAATGTTTGCATCATGCTCTGTATACCACAAATAATTCTTAATTGTACTTTTAAGATGCCAGATTGACATATATAGATATCATAAACTATATCATAAAAAAAAGTTATTATCGTTTTATTATTAAGAGATTTAATTTTTTTTCTCATTAATTTTTTTTATGTGATTTGAAGATCTAATAAAAATAATAGATTTTTTTAATGATTTTATGATATAGTTTATGATATCTATATGTCATTTTGGCACCTTAAAAGCCCCTTAAAATAAATAAGAATCCTCTATGGTGTATTATAGTTTAATGGGGATGTAGTGTCTGGATAGAATGGCAGCCCAGTACAATGAAGGGGGATTTAGACAGCAGTCAGAGCGACATTCAGCAAACATTCACTGCCGATGAATCTTACAGGCAAATGTGTTTTAAATGACAGTGATTGATATTGCACCAGTGAATATTTGTGTAAAATGTCTTAAAATAATATATATACAGTGTGTATATATATATAATTTTTTTAAGGCAAAACAGAAAAAAAAAATTAAAAAAAATTAATATATATATACAGTGGGGATCGAAAGTTTGGGCACCCCAGCTAAAAATTTGTATTAATGTGCATAAAGAAGCCAAGGAAAGATGGAAAAATCTCCAAAAGGCATCAAATTACAGATTAGACATTCTTATAATATGTCAACAAAAGTTAGATTTTATTTCCATCATTTACACTTTCAAAATAACAGAAAACAAAAAAATGGCGTCTGCAAAAGTTTGGGCACCCTGCAGAGTTAATATCTTGTACTGCCCCCTTTGGCAAGTATCACAGCTTGTAAATGCTTTTTGTAGCCAGCCAAGAGTCTTTCAATTCTTGTTTGAGGTATCTTTGCCCATTCTTCCTTACAAAAGTCTTCCAGTTCTTTGAGATTTCTGGGCTGTCTGTCACGCACTGCTCTTTCAAGGTCTATCCATAGATTTTCAATTATGTTGAGCTCAGGAGATTGTGAAGTCCATGGCAAAACCTTCAGTTTACGCCTCTTGATGTAATCCCCCGTGGATTTCGAGGTGTGTTTAGGATCATTATCCATTTGTAGAAGCCATCCTCTCTTTAACTTCAGCTTTTTCACAGATGGCATCAAGTTACCATCCAAAATTTGCTGAAATTTTATTGAATCCATTTTTCCTTCTACTCGTGAGATGTTCCCTGTGCCACTGGCTGCAACACAACCCCAAAGCATGATTGATCCAACCCCATGCTTAACAGTTGGACAGAGGTTCTTTTCATTAAATTCTGTGCCCCTTCTTCTCCAAACGTACCTTTGCTCATTCCGGCCAAAAAGTTCAATTTTAACCTCATCGGTCCACAGAACTTGTTTCCAAAATGCATCAGGCTTGTCTATATGTTCATTTGCAAAGTTCAAACGATGATTTTTGTGGTGAGGACGTAGAAGAGGTTTTCTTCTGATGGCTCTTCCATGAAGACCATATTTGTACAAGTATCTCTTTATAGTGGAATAGTGTACCACAACTCCAGTGTCTGCCAGATCTTTCTGGAGGGATCGTGCAGTCAAACGTGGGTTTTGAATTGTTTTTCTCACAATCCTGCGAGCTGTTCTGTCTGATATTTTTCTTGGTCTTCCAGATCTTGCTTTAACTTCCACTGTTCCTGATGACTGCCATTTCTTAATTACATTCCGAACAGAGGATATTGACATCTGAAAATGCTTTGCTATCTTCTTATAGCCTTCTCCAGCTTTGTGAGCGTCAACGATTTTCAGTTTCAGTTTTCTAGACAACTGCTTATAAGAACCCATGGTGCTGATTGTTGGGGCAAGGTCAGATGAGTCGGGGCATTTAAAACCTTTGAGATTGACATAACCTGGTCTTCCCAGACGATGATTGAGAACAATCCATGACACTGGCAGGTCTCAGCTTTGCAAAGGGGGCAGTGCATGCTATAAATTCTGCAGGGTGCCAAAACTTTTGCAGACGCCATTTTTTTGTTTTCTGTTATTTTGAAAGTGTAAATGATGGAAATAAAATCTAACTTTTGTTGACATATTATAAGAATGTCTAATCTGTAATTTGATGCCTTTTGGAGATTTTTCCATCTTTCCTTGGCTTCTTTATGCACATTAATACAAATTTTTAGCTGGGATGCCCAAACTTTCGATCCCCACTGTATATATTTATTTATTTATTTAATATGTAGAATATTATATCCACCGGCGACTGCAGACAGCCAGTGCAGGCACTGTGACATACATATATATAAAATTATTTATATATATATATATATATATATATATATATATATATACTGTATGTATATATAAATTTTTCAAAGGGGAAGAAAAAAAATTATATAAATATTATATATATATATATATATATATATATATATTATCTCCAGTGCCTGGTGGAGATAATATTCTACATATTAAATATATATATATATATATATATATATATATAATTTTTTTATATATAAATATGTATATAATGTTTTTCTTCCCCTTAATAAAAAAAAAAATTCTATCTATCTATCTATCTATCTATCTATAATGCATGTTGACATGTGTTTTTTATATAATACAAAATATATGATAAATATTATTTAAAATCTTTTTTTTTAAATATATTCTTCAGATATATATATGTATGTATGTATATATATGTCTATGTGTATATATGTGTATATGTGTATATAATATTTTTTTTTTAAGGGGAAGAAATTTATATATATATATATATGTATATATGTATATATATATATATATGTATATGTATATATATATGTATATATATAATGTATATATATAATATGTAGAATATTATCTTCACCAGCGACTGCAGAATGCCAGTGCAGGCACTATGACATACCTGTACGTCGCTGGCCTCTTCCAGCTACAGGGAGCACATGTGTGCCCCTGCCTGCCAGCTTTGAGTTTGTCGGCAGGTCCTGGCCAAAGATTCACAGCCAGGACCTGCTGATCGGCTGTGTCTAATCACAGCCCAGAGCTCTGCATTGACAATCAACACAGAGCTCTGTACAGATATATTTAGACCAAGTGAGTGGGCTGGCCCTATGCGACACACAGAGTCACGTGAGAATCGCAATTTGAACATTGAGCAACCGGAACGCTTTCCTGTTACATATGTGAACGGGGCCTTAAAAAGCACTTTGCAAAAATGCATGTCAACATTCCTGCTCTATGTGCACTGCCTTTTGGTGCCATTCACAGAGAATGGTAGCCCAGCACGTTGTACAGTTGAGACCAATCCACTGAAGCTCCCCACAACACAGATTGGTATTTTCAAAAAAGGTTTGCGAATTGCCTGCGGTAAGGTACACGTTAACACATGTTGCACCGATGCACCACAATTTGTATGTTTTTTTTTTCTCGCACTGCGGTGCATCAGTAGCCAATTCATAATGAATGCTTAATGAGTTAACGTGTGCCTTGCCTCATGCGTATTAATGGAATGCTTATGTGTAAATGGTTCCTTAGCCCATAACAGGCTCCTGCAATAAAAAAAAAAAGAGTGAAAGCGGCAACGCACAGAATCAGAAACTGTGTAGCGTTCTGGTTTTAGCAAAGTGAATTCTGATTGGTTGCTGTGATCACTTTACTGCTCGCCTTGCTTATTGAATAGGATAGTAAATGACCATTTTATATGACGCTAATACTCCCATGTAACTGGACTCTCTTTGCTCTTCCCGCTAACATGCTGCCCTCTCTCCTCGTAGTCCGTCGGCCGGACTCGTCACGTAAGTCTGCCTCTGTGTCGCCTGCAGGCGTCCTACCCATACTGTCTGTGCATGTATGTGTTGTGCTGTCCCGTGTCTTACCACCCTGTATTGCAAACTTCCCGTCTTGTGTGAATTGCTTATACCTCTCCCGCCTTGTCATCCGCCATCTTTCTTTTTTTTTTTTTTTTTTTGCTGCAAGTCGTTCTACTGGCTTATTTGATGATGTAATACGAACACCAATGATAAGTTGCAAAGAGCCCATAGAGGCCAATTGGGTGAATTCTGATTGGACGCCATGGGTTGGTGCACACTGTGGACAAGCCCAGCGATAGGTCAAAGACACAGTTTGGATAAAATTGTTTCTGAACAAAATCCTTTAATTTTGTTAACTGCGCTAAAAAAAAAAGCGAACATTGCGTGCGATTGGCTAGGCGATAGTGGCCTTTTCTTTCTTTTCCTCCAGGTGAAGATTCGTCTTGTCTTTTGTACATGATCCTCCCCTCTGTTTCTCCATACTGTATGTGTGACATGGGATCATTTGCAGGGACCCCCCCATGTGCTCCAGTTCCTTCTGAAATGCACCAATTCCTCCGTTCACACTTATGCGACTTGGCATGCGACTTTGGGGTCCAAAGTCGCATGACAAGTCGCCCCCCATGTTTCCTAATGGGTAACATTCATATCTGTGCGACTTCAAAGTAGTTCCTGCACTGCTTTAGTCTGACTTTCATGCGACTTGAGGGCCGTAGACCTCATGCAAACCCTCAAAGTCGCATGAAAATCGCACCTGAATGTTGTACATGTGTGCGACTTTGTACAGCAGAAACAAATATCCTTGGTCAAAGCCAAAGTCGCACCAAGGTCACACTCATCCAAAGTCACATCAAAGTCGCATTTAAGTCACAGTGAAAGTCACACAAGTGTGAATGGAGTCTAACTTCTTCCCACCAGGGGGAGCTGGCCCTTTAAGAGATCGCAACAGCAGAGGCGTTACATCGGCTTCCTGATCATGTGACCGCTGTGATTGGTTGTCACAGTGATCATGTGATTGGGAGCCCATCACACTGCCTCCTGATCATTGCTATGTCACCAGATTCTGTTGGCCAACACTGCCAGTTTGTACAGAGAGAGGCCACTGTGAACCTATCAAAATATTGCTATGGGGCCCCATAGCATAACTCCAAATTATGGGGCCCCATAGCATAACTCCAAATTATGGGTCCCCATAGCATAACTCCAAATCATGGGGCTCCATAGCATAAATCCATATCATGGGGCCCCATGGCATAAATCCATATCATGGGGCCCCATGGCATAAATCCAAATCATGGGGCTCCATAGCATAACTCCAAATCATGGGGCTCCATATCATGGGGCTCCATAGCATAAATCCATATCATGGGGCCCCATGGCATAAATCCAAATCATGGGGCCCCATGGCATAAATCCAAATCATGGGGCCCCATGGCATAAATCCAAATCATGGGGCCCCATAGCACAACTTCAAATCATGGGGCCCCATAGCACAACTCCAAATCATGGGGCCCATAGCGTAACTCCAAATCATGGGGCCCCATAGTGTAACTCCAAATCATGGGGCTCCATAGCATAGCTTCTTATCACGGGACCCCATAGCATCGCTTCAAATCATGGGGCCTCATAGCATAACTCCAAATACTGGGGTCCCATAGCATAATTCCAAATCATGGGGGCACCATAGCATAATTTTGAGGGGGTCCACAGTGATCTCTCTCTGTAGCAACTGGCAGTGTCAACTGTGACAACACGTCATTGATCACAGCATAAAGGGGTCCATGTGTGTTGTATATAAACAATGTGCGAATACATGAAGAGTAGTACAGAATAATCACTGCAATGTGTCTGCTATGTTTGTATGACAGTGAGCTCCATCTAGTGGCCACAGTGCAGTATTTCACTGAAATACCTCGATCAGGAAAATACTGCATTATGGCCACTAGATGGAGCTGAAGATCTTAGGAAATAAAGATACTGAAAACATTATGGCTATTATTTGTGAAACATACAAGGCTCAGCGGCCACAGGTGGCTGAAACAGCTGATGGAAACAACCTTCAGGAGGACCTTACCCCAAAAGCTGACAATCTAATTAGGCCATAATGGGAATTGAAGGTGCCAAGGCCCTCCAAAACAATACTGTACCTGGCTATTGGTGGCCTTCAGTGCTCCCATTGGTCATGGGTGCTGCCATCTTCTCCTGGGGTTCCTTCGAGTCCTGAATCTTCAGCTGCTTGGTAGGCTGGGCCGTGATGACATCACTCCCACATGGACAGGTGCGGTTTGTTTAGTTCTGAATTAAAATTCGGAGAACTGGATGTATCCGAGTTTCCGAATTACAATAGTAACAAATTCAATTGAATCTGAAATAATGAAACAAGATTTGGTCCGAAATATGAATAAAAAACTAAATCGAATTTGAAAAAAGATTCGAAATATAAACATATTGCTGACTATTGCTGATTTCCTTCAAAGACTTTCAAAGACTGTGTGTAATAATGGTAGAATGTAGCCATCTTCTGAAATGCAAATTTCAAAAAGAATAGAATAGAATAAAACGGAAAAGAATAGAAAAAAAATAGAATAAAATAGAAAATAATATAACATAGAATACAGCTGTCTATAGAGTAAAACCGTATAGAAAATAAAAGAATAGAATAAAATAGAAATTTAAAAAAAAAGAACAAAAAAGAATAGAATAGAAAAGAATATAATAAAAGAGAATATAGTTGTCTTCCAAAATTCGAATTTTGAAAAGAATGGAATAAAACAACAGAAAAGAATAGTATAGAAAATAAAAATAGAATAAAATAGAAAAGAAGAGAATATAAAATAAAATAGAAAGAATATAGCCGTCTTCTGAAATGCGAATTTTTAAAAGAATTAAATAGAAAAGTATGCACTAAAACAGAACAGAATAGAATAGTATAAAAAATAAAAATATAATTTTATTTTTTTTCAGGTAATTATATAGCGCCGTCAATTTACGCAGCGCTTTACATATATATTGTACATTCACATCAGTCCCTAACCCTCAAGGGGTGTACAAACTAAGGTATATCATAAAATAGAATAGAAAATAAAGAAATAGAAAAAAATAAAATAGAAAAGAATATAAAAAAATAGAATATAGCAGTCTTCTGGAATACGAATTTTGAAAAGAATAGAATAAAACAGACTAGAATAGAAAAGAAAAACAGAACAGAAAAGAATAGTATAAAAAATAAAAGAATAGAATAGACTAGAAAAACATAGAAATAAGTATAAAAGATTAGAATATCAAAGAATAAAATCGAGTATAGCCGTCTTCCAAAATTTTAATTACGAATATAATAGAAAAGAATTAAGTTAAATACAACAGCATAGAACAGTATATAAAATAAAAGAATATCATAAAATAGAATAGAAATTAAAGAAATATAATAGAAAAATAGAATATAATAGAAAAGAATATAGTAGAAAGAATATTGCTGTCTTCCAAAATTTGAATTTTGAAAATAATAGAATAGAATAAAACAACAGAATATAAAAGAATAGAGTAAAACAGAATATAATAGTATAGAAAATAAAAGAATAGCATAAAATAAAATAGAAAAAAAAATAGAATAGGAAAAAATAGAATGTAATAAAATAAGAATATAATATATAGCCGCTTTTCGAAATTCGAATTTTGAAAAGAATAGAATAAAACAACAGAATAGAGTAAAACAGAATATAATAGTATAGAAAATAAAAGAATAGCATAAAATAAAATAGAAAATAAAAAAATAGAAAAGGAAAAAATTGAATGTAATAAAATAAGAATATAATATATAGCCGCCTTTCGAAATTCGAATTTTGAAAAGAATAGAATAGAATAAAACAACAGAATAGAAACGAATAGAGTAAAACAGAATATAATAGTATAGAAAATAAAAGAATAGCATAAAATAGAATAGAAAATTAAAAAATAGAATAGGAAAAAATAGTGTAATAAAATAAGAATATAATATATAGCCGCCTTTTTGAAATTCGAATTTTGAAAAGAATAGCATATAATAAAACAATAGAATAGAAGTGAATAGAGTAAAACAGAGTAGAATATAATAGAAAATAATATAGTAGAAAGAAAACTGCTGTCTTCCAAAATTTTAATTTTGAAAATAATAATAGAATAGAATAAAAGAGAATGGAAAAGAATAGCGTAAAACAAAATAATAGTATAGAAAATAAAAGAATAGAATAGAAAAAAAAAGAAATAGAAAAGAATAAAATAGGAAGAAAATAGCTCTCTCCCGGAATTAAAATTTTGAAAGAATACAATAGAATAAAATAAAATAGAATAGAAAAAAAAAAATAAAATAGGAAGAATATACCCCTGATCTGGAATTCAAATTTTGAAAGAATAGAATAAAATAAAATAGAAAAAAATAAATAGAATAGAAAAGAATATAATAAAATAGGAAGAATATAGCCCTCATCTGGAATTCAAATTTTGAAAGGATAGAATAAAATAGAATAGAAAAAAAGAAATAGAATAGAAAGGAATATAATAAAATTGGAAGAATGTAGCCTTCTTCCGTAATTCAAATTTTGAAAGAATATAATAGAATAAAATAGAATAGAATATAAAAGAAAACTATAAAATAGAATAGAAAGTAAAGGAAATAAACTATAAAAGACTAGAATAGGAAAAAATAAGAATAGAATAAAATAGAAATTATATAACTGTCTTCCGAATTTCAAATTTTGAATAGAAAAGAACCAGCTATTCTTCAAAATGAATTCAGATCCGTTCAATATTTTCGATTCAAATTCAATTCAAATTCGATTTGAATACTTTGGACTCCATTGGTAAAAATTCTAATCTGGTCGAAAAACAAATAGACGAAATGAAATTTGTTACGAATGCAACCAAACAAAATGAGTAACTTAACCAATCGCTGTGCGGCTCTGTGTACACAAATGCTGACAGGCGGAGAAAAAGATTTAATGATCCTCCCTGTCAGCTTTTTTCTTTTTAAATGTAATTTTTTTGTTTTTTTTTTGCAAAGGTGTAATTCCACACACACACCTCTAGGTGTCCCTCATTCAGCAGGCTATACATTTCTCCATCCACACTGAACCAATGGAGGAATCTGTGTTGCCAGCTATTGTATTCACAGATAGGGGGCGCTGGAACCCCGAGGATTCTTTATATAGATACTTTGTATCCTTGTCATTGTTCCATCACATGTGACTGTAGAGTCTCTGAATAATATTCCGGCTGCTTCTACACACTGTAGGACTTCCACGGTCGCCCTCGATTGCGGCAGCCATGAGTAATTACTGATTGGTTTGCCACATTGTGATATATTCCAGTCTAAGCCGACGCGTTTCAGCGGCTGTATCTCCATCCACCCTTCATCAGGGCTTGAAAACAATGAAACCATGTCTGGAGATGTAAAAGTGAGTCAATTATTGGATATTGTGGCTAAATGGTTAGCACTTCCGCCTGGCAGTACTCGGGTCTTTGGTTCAATCTCAACCACAGCACCCAACCTGCCTGGAATTTGCATGTTCTCCCTGTGCCTGCGTGGGTTTCCTCTGGGTACTCCGGTTTCCTCCTCGCTCCAAAGACATGCTGGTAGGTGAATTGGCTCCTGTCTGATTTGTCCCTAGTATGTGTATGTATGAATGTGAGTTAGGGACCTTAGATTGTACACTCCTCGGGGGCGGGGACTGATGGGAATGTACAATATATATGTAAAGTGCTGCGTATATTGATGGCGCTATATAAGTACCTGAAATAAATGTTGATGTAAATTTGTACAGCAGTCTGTCAGCAGCTGGTTAGAGCATCAGAGAGCCTCAACACCCGCAGCTGCCTGAATCCCTGGATCTGATTGGGTACAGTCACTATGCAGACCAGGATTTTGCACCCGGCGTGGTCAGTTTTTGAGATCGACTTTTGTCAGGCCGGGTGAGGTGAAATTCGAGCCGTGTATTGCCAGCTTTACTTTCTATGTTCCTGTGCTTTGAGATCTGTGTGAACTTTGTCCTGTTTACATTCAGCGTGTCTGCAGTCTGCACTGATCGGTAATCCAATGACACGCAGTGTGCTTGATGTAGGGGTGATTTATATATTAGTGCCCCATCATTGGTGTCAGTGGGAGGAATAGTGCCCCATCATTGGTGTCAGTGGAAGGAATAGTGCCCCATCATTGGTGTCAGTGAGAGGAATAGTGCCCCATCATTAGTATCAGTGGGAGGAATAGTGTCCCATCATTGGTGTCAGTGGGAGGAATAGTGTCCCATCATTGGTATCAGTGGGAGGAATAGTGCCCCATCATTGGTATCAGTGGGAGGAATAGTGTCCCATCATTGGTGTCAGTGGGAGGAATAGTGCCCCATTGGTGTCAGTGGAAGGAATAGTGTCCCATCATTGGTGTCAGTGGGAGGAATAGTGCCCCATCATTAGTATCAGTGGGAGGAATAGTGTCCCATCATTAGTGTCAGTGGGAGGAATAGTGCCCCATCATTAGTATCAGTGGGAGGAATAGTGCCCCATCATTGGTGTCAGTGGGAGGAATAGTGACCCATCATTGGTATCAGTAGGAGGAATAGTGCCCCATCATTGGTGTCAGTGGGAGGAATAGAGCCCCATCATTGGTGTCAGTGGGAGGAATAGTGCCCCATCATTGGTGTCAGTGGGAGGAATAGTGCCCCATCATTGGTATCAGTGGGAGGAATAGTGCCCCATCATTGGTGTCAGTGGGAGGAATAGTGCCCCATTGGTGTCAGTGGAAGGAATAGTGCCCCATCATTGGTGTCAGTGGAAGGAATAGTGCCCCATCATTGGTATCAGTGGGAGGAATAGTGCCCCATCATTGGTGTCAGTGGGAGGAATAGTGCCCCATCATTGATGTCAGTGGGAGGAATAGTGCCCCATCATTGATGTCAGTGGGAGGAATAGTGTCCCAACATTGGTGTCAGTGGGAGGAATAGTGCCCCATCATTGATGTCAGTGGGAGGAATAGTGTCCCAACATTGGTGTCAGTGGGAGGAATAGTGTTCCATCATTGGTATCAGTGGAAGGAATAGTGTTCCATCATTGGTATCAGTGGGAGGAATAGTGCCCCATCATTGGTGTCAGTGGAAGGAATAGTGCCCCATCATTAGTATCAGTGGGAGGAATAGTGCCCCATTGGTGTCAGTGGAAGGAATAGTGCCCCAACATTGGTGTCATTGGAAGGAATAGTGCCCCATCATTGGTGTCAGTGGAAGGAATAGTGCCCCATCATTGGTGTCAGTGGAAGGAATAGTGCCCCATCATTGGTGTCAGTGGGAGGAATAGTGCCCCATCATTGGTATCAGTGGGAGCAATAGTGCCCCATCATTGGTGTCAGTGGGAGGAATAGTGTTCCATCATTGGTGTCAGTTGGAGGAATAGTGCCCCATCATTGGTATCAGTGGGAGGTATAGTGCCCCATCATTGGTGTCAGTGGGAGAAATAGTGCCCCATCATTGGTGTCAGTGGGAGGAATAGTGCCCCATCATTGGTGTCAGTGGAAGGAATAGTGTCCCATCATTGGTGTCAGTGGGAGGAATAGTGCCCCATCATTGGTGTCAGTGGAAGGAATAGTGTCCCATCATTGGTGTCAGTGGAAGGAATAGTGCCCCGTCATTGGTATCAGTGGGAGAAATAGTGCCCCGTCATTGGTATCAGTGGGAGGAATAGTGCCCCATCATTGGTGTCAGTGGGAGGAATAGTGTTCCATCATTGGTGTCAGTTGGAGGAATAGTGCCCCATCATTGGTATCAGTGGGAGGTATAGTGCCCCATCATTGGTGTCAGTGGGAGAAATAGTGCCCCATCATTGGTGTCAGTGGAAGGAATAGTGCCCCATCATTGGTGTCAGTGGAAGGAATAGTGCCCCATCATTGGTGTCAGTGGGAGGAATAGTGCCCCATCATTGGTGTCAGTGGAAGGAATGTCAGCTCATCCAAGTCCTGGATAAGGACAAGTAAAGGACCACAGTGTGAAGCGCGCGGTTACAGAGCCATTCTGTCCATACAGCTGTTTCCCGCTAGTTGGGTGTCATCAGTGCAGTGTATGGAGAGTGTGGCATCTATGGAGCGGAACGTATACATGCTGTTTCTTTCTCTCGCCCGGCTTCTCCGCTACGGCTACAACCGCTATTAGTTCTGAGTGAGAGGAGCTGCAGGATGGTGTCACTGAAGGGAGAAGGCACAGCACCCAGCAGAGGCTGGGGAGAGATTTATGCCGTCCAAACCTGCATTCAATTTTGGGAGTTCGATTACTTTTAAGCCATTGGGCAGGGAATTTTAATCGGCTATTTACTGCAAAGGAATTAATTTGAGCAGCCGCACGTCCCCGCACTTTTTATCGGTGATATTTGCATCGGACCAATCAAAACGGGCCAAAAATCAATCGTATCGTTTATCTTTTAATTCATTGTGTTTATGTCATTGTATTTTAACGATCACGCCAGCTCTGCCCTCTCCGCGGGATTTTCCACCTCGCCTGCTTCTGCTTTCATTGATCGCAATGGGCCGTCTCACATTCCAAATTTCCCGATCTGTAACACTGAAGGGCAGCAATAATATACAAAATATCCGCTGATGTGTGGGACCGACTTTAGAGGGAACAGGGATACATTAATCTGCAGGGAAAGAGAAGTCACAGTTATACCTACAAATCGCTGGAACTCCACGCCAGACACTTGTAATTGACATGGAAACATTTGTATTGTTTACTAGAAAATAACTTAGAATCCCCAAAATGTATATTTGTTTTAAAAGCAGAGGGGCAAAGTTCCACTGACCACCAGCACAAGGGGGCAAAGTTCCACTGACCACCAGCACAAGGGGGCAAAGTTCCACTGACCACCAGCACAAGGGGGCAAAGTTCCACTGACCACCAGCACAAGGGGGCAAAGTTCCACTGACCACCAGCACAAGGGGGCAAAGTTCCACTGACCACCAGCACAAGGGGGCAAGGTTCCACTGACCACCAGCAGAAGGGGGCCAAAGTTCCACTGACCACCAGCACAAGGGGGCCAAAGTTCCACTGACCACCAGCACAAGGGGGCAAAGTCCCACTGACCAGCAGCACAAGGGGGCAAAGTCCCACTGACCACCAGCACAAGGGGCAAAGTTCCACTGACCACCAGCACAAGGGGGCAAAGTCCCACTGACCACCAGCACAAGGGGCAAAGTTCCATTGACCACCAGCACAAGGGGGCAAAGTTCCACTGACCACCAGCACAAGGGGGCAAAGTCCCACTAACCACCAGCACAAGGGGGCCAAAGTTCCACTGACGACCAGCAGAAGGGGGCCAAAGTTCCACTGACCACCAGCACAAGGGGGCCAAAGTTTCACTGACAAGCACAAGGGGGCAAGGTCCCACTGACCACCAGCACAAGGGGGCCAAAGTTCCACTGACCTCCAGCACAAGGGGGAAAGTTCCACTGACCACCAGCACAAGGGGGCAAAGATCCACTGATAACCAGCACAAGGGGTCAAATCGCCACTAACCACGAGCACAAGGGGGCAAAGTGCCACTAACCACCAGCACAAGGGGGCAAAGTCCCACTGACCACCAGCACAAGAGGGCAAAATCCCACTGACCACCAGCACAAGGGGGCAAAGTTCCAATGACTTACAGCACAAGGTTGCAAAGTTCCACGTACCACCATCACAGGGGGAGCAGTGTTCCACTGACCATCAGCAGAAGGAGGTAAAGTTCCACTGACCACCAGCACACGGGCAATGTTCCACTGACTATCAGCTTTTGGCCTGCTCTGAAAAAGGCATCTGAGTGCATTTCCTACCTTGTGGGGCTTCTGCTACAATCACAGTCCAGTGGTCCCAGTCCAGGTAAATATATATATAATTTTCTTGGCAGCACACTAACCGGACGAGTCTTGGCTAATGAGTCGCAGCTTGTGACGTCATCGCCTGACGCCGCTACTCCTTTCCGAGCATGCGAATGGGCCCCTATGTGCTCCGTTATCAGATGCTCGGCTGCTGGGGCGACTTGGGTAGCATGCCAACAGAGAGGGCTCTGCATGCCAACAGAGAGGGAACTGCGTGCCATAGGTTCGCCACTACTATACTAGACAATGGTTTCACCAAATCATCGTCATGCATTTCGGATTAAAGTACTGATACTGCAAAAGATACTGGCTGATTGCGAAACTGCTGCTGGAATGTGTGACGTAGGTGGAGTTACCTGAACAAATATGAATTAGGGAGAGCATACTTTATTTTCAAGGTGTTGAGGAAGAGATTTGATCCCTATAGGCGCCCACACATTTTTATATCAACTCTATTGGCATCACTAGGGATGAACAACATCCCATGGCATGGCAGTGACAGGTACTCTTTACTGAGAGATCTCGGGTCTATTAGACCCCAGATCTCACCTGTGCCCCTAACAGCATCGGATCAAACCAACATGCAGACACCATCCCAGCATAACCACTGGTAGGGATAGGGGTACATCACGTGTAATTTGGTTAAATTGGTCAATCAACACATTTTACAAAAAAAAAAAAATCAAGCTCCTCAGAACAAAAATGTTTTAAAAATAAAACTTAATATAAATAATAATAATAATAATTGATATTAATGGAGCAGGGGATAGGGGTATGTCACGTGTCATGTGGGTAAATTGACCAATCAACACATTTAAAAAAAAAAATATATAAAGTTCCTCAGAACAAAACTTTATGAAAAATAAAACTTAATATAAATAATAATAATAATAATTGATATTAATGGGGCAGGGGACAGGGGTATGTCACGTGTCATTTGGCTAAATTGGCCAATCAACACATTTTACAAAAAAAAAAAAATCTAAAGCTCCTCAGAACAGAAATTTATGAAAAATAAAACTTAATATAAAAAATAATAATAATTGATATTAATGGAGCAGGGGATAGGGGTACGTCCCGTATCAGGTGGTTAAATTGGCCAATCAACACATTTTACAAAAAAAAAAAATCTAAAGCTCCTCAGAACAAAAATGTATGAAAAATAAAACTTACCGGTAATATAAATAATAAGAATAATAATTGATATTAATGGAGCAGGGGATAGGGGTACGTCACGTATCATTTGGTTAAATTGGCCAATCAACACATTTAAAAAAAAAAAAAACCTAAAGCTCCTCAGAATAAAAATTTATGAAAAATAAAGCATAATATAAATAATAATAATTGATATTAATGGAGCAGGGGATAGGGGTACATCATGTGTCATGTGGTTAAATTGGCCAATCAACACATTTTAAAAAAAACAAAAAACCTAAAGCTCCTCAGAACAAAAATTTATGAAAAAGAAAACTTAATATAAAAAATAATAATAATTGATATTAATGGAGCAGGGGATAGGGGTACGTCACGTGTCAGGTGGTTAAATTGGCCAATCAACACATTTTACGGAAAAAAAAATCTAAAGCTCCTCAGAACAAAAATTTATGAAAAATAAAACTTAATATAAAAAATAATAATAATTAATATTAATGGAGCAGGGGATAGGGGTACGTCACGTGTCATTTGGTTAAATTGGCTAATCAACACAAAAAAACTAAAACTCCTCAGATCAAAAATGTATGAAAAATAAAACTTAATATAAAAAATAATAATAATTGATATTAAAAGATTATATATTTTTACACAGTGGAAAAAAGAGCATGGTAATATATAAAATATTAGAACCTACATTACAGGAGACTGATGTACATACAAATGTCTGTCAAAATATAAAAATTTTAAACATTACTATAGAAATACAAATTAAACAAAAAAAAGAATTAAACTGTAAAATATACAGAACATATCATGTCATTTATGTGACAAATCTTGCTTCAAGCCTTAGAACCCTTAGGTACGGTAAATCATCCCCAGGTAAGTCCTAAATCAATAAATATCATACCAATAACTAGGATGGATCACAAAATCCTCAAATCCAAATGTTAAGGAGAAATATGAGGCTTATGTTACTGAAAGTAATATTTCAATGGACTTAGGAGAATAATTCCATCATTTTTCATATTTGAACCAACTGAATGCTGGGTAATGTTGGCAATATTATAGACTGATGTAGTCCTGGAAGCAAACTTAAAAGTAATGAGTATCCTGGAATATCACTTCAATTCTGGAATATAAAACATCAGTCCCTATATAAATCCTGTATAATAATTATATATACTGTACCGAAAATCCATCCAGCCATCACTTGAAGCCTTCTATATTAAATATTCTAACAAAGCACCATATACTGTAATTACTGTCATTGGTGAAAGTTGCACAAGCAACCTGAACATCATTATCTGTGCATCCAAAAGTACTACATGTCAATATAATACTGTAGACCAGCCTTTCTCAAACTTTTCTTTACCACAGAAGAACCCTTGAAATAATTTTCAGGTCTCGGGAAACCCTTGCTAAGACCAATTCATTGCAAGCCAGTGGAAAAAAATGCCCCTTACATTTGTGGCCAGTTGGAAGAATGTCACCCCAACACTCACCAGCCACTTTATTAGGTACACCTTGCTAGTGCCAAGAAAATATCTCCCACACCACCAGCTTGAACCATTGATGGATCCATGCTTTCATGTTATTCATTCCAAATTCTTACCCTACCATCTGAATGTCGCAGCAACCAGTCTGCCCATTCTCCTCTGACATCAACAAGGCATTTTCCTCCACATAACTGACGCTCACTGGATATTTTCTCTTTTCCGGACCATTCTCTGTAAACCCTAGAGATGGTTGTGTGTGAAAATCCCAGTAGATCAGCAGTTTTTGAAATACTCGGACCAGCCCGTCTAGCACCAATGACCATGCCACCATCAAAGTCACTTAGATCTCCTTTCTTCTCCATTCTGATGCTCGGTTTGAACATCAGAAAGTCATCTTTGCCACGTCTAGATGGCTAAATGCATTGAGTTGCTGCCATGTGATTGGCTGATTGGCAATTCGTGTTACCAAACAATTGAACAGGTGTATCTAATAAAGTGGCCGGTGAGTTGAACATTGTTGATCAGAATACCACCCTTACAGACAGCTAAAAGATCCTTAATTTCATGCAGCTGGCTCTGCCCACTGGGGTTGGTTCCATGAACCATACAGGCACCATCAAATGATAGATCAATCCTCCACAGCTCAAGGACTCCATAGCAACATTTGGAGAAACCTCAGAGGTCCAAGGAACCCTGGATGAGATTTGCTGCTGTAGACAACTATATTGTTATAGATCCAATGGAAAATTTTACACACCACTTTACTTCCCAAATGGTAAAATGGTGGCGAATATATCTCTGCCAGCTGGACATCAAATTCCAGTTCTGGAAAGTGTCTATAATAACCTTTCTCAACTTTTTTTTTAACAATGAACCCTTGAAACTATTTTAAAATCACGGGGAACCCCTGCTTATATTAAATCTTTAATGCACCACACACCAGTGCGACCAGTAATTTGTACATTGGATTCCAGCAAGAAATCGTTCCCATACATACTTGGCTCAGCCAAGTGAGAATGGTGCCACAACTGTGCAGGCGCCATTGGGTAGAAGATTAGTCCACCACTGGTCTTTGCTCAAGGAACCCTTAGCTATCTTTAGAGGAACCCTACGGTTCCACAGAACCCTGGTTGGGACAGGCTGGTCTATAATATATTGGTATATTTCTGCAGAACGTTGCTTAGAAGTATGGTACTAAAACCAAAAATGCCACTACCACCAAAATGGCAAACTGTGCATCTGACTCCAATAAAGAAATTACGTATGATAACATAGCTGTGTAGAGATTAGCCCGGAGTATCTATAATGGCACCATTACTGGTTTATACATACTGCATACGTCATAATTTGCCTCAACCTTCTATTTGGAGGATTCTGTTGTGTATCTTAGTTATGGGCTTGATATATATGGATGTAAGAGTTGCCTAGGGATAATCACCTAAGGCTGGTATTATGCAATGCTGGACACAATAACCAAAAGCAAGTCATATACACACAATACACAGGTAGTCACTCACACAATACACAGGTAGTCACTCACACAATACACAGGTACGTTTATCCAGCACTTACACCATTATTCTAAGCATGTGAGAGACCCACTACCAAATGTACACCTGCCCTGGCACATCATAGCATTCACTCGGCACTCCATGAAATAACAGAATCCAACTGCAGTATTCTTGCAGTGTCAAAACCTCCACTTTTATTATCACATGACACACAGGAGTATATATCATATATATATATATATATATATATATAGTGATCACAATCTGCATAACAACACACACCAATAGTAATGTGAGCATTACAGCATGAAGTAAACACATCTTTTGACAGCGTAATGAATACATTACCAAAGCTATGGGAAGACGGGAAGGAACAGACCCCTTCGGAACCATAATGCACAGGGGTTCGTGGAGAAGCCTTAACCTCTTCACGCCGGCCGCACACAAATGTGCGGCCTCCCGGCATCTCGGCCTAGATGCTGAGTGGTCGCACATTTGCGGTCAATGATAAAAAAATATGTGCTGAGAGAGCGCGCCCTGTGTGCTCCTAGCACACATGTCCGGTATTCACGGAAAGGTCCTCTTTCGAGAAGTCACGGCGCTCACATGATCCCTAAACCCCGTCCCACCTCCCGGCTTCTGAAACTCTTAAAGGGACGAGAGGCGCCGGCATAAAGGGGTTAAACACGACCAATCAATGAGCCCATATAGCCTTGGCAAAAGTCCCAGCATCAGAACGTCCTCTTTTGCATAGGAAGGCTCCCCACTGACCACGTTCAGACTTCCCGTTATATACGCTGTTTCTGGCTTCTTTCCCAAAATGGGTAGGAGCCACGCCCACTCTAGGAGGAGCCAGCAGGAAGGTTACGTTAGCCACACCCAGTCACTTTACTAGCAAACAGCGTCTTATCTAGCAATATCACACTTTTGCCACAAACCAGCTGCTTATCTACCCTAAACTTAAAGATTTAAACATTTTTAAATGCAAAATGCATGGCTCCCAGTTGCCCAATGGATAAAATTCAAAACTCTGACAATGACATACAAAGCCATCCACAACATTGCCCCAACTTACATAACCGATCTTATCTCTAAGTATCACCCAAACCGTACTCTCCGCTCCTCGCAAGACCTCCTACTCTCTAGCTCCCTTATCTCCTCCTCCCATGCTCATCTCCAAGACTTCTCCAGGGCGTCACCCATCCTCTGGAACTCCCTACCCCAATCTATCAGATTATCACATACTCTACTTGCCTTACAGCGTTCACTGAAAACCTATCTCTTCAGGGAAGCCTATCCCGCCTCTGCTAAATCTGGTATCCTCTACGCTTCCAACCACTCCATCCCCCACAGTGACTACCTACTGTACCACTCACCCCGCCCTCCTAGATTGTAACCTCCAAGGAGCAGGGCCCTCAAATCCCTCTTGTATTGAACTGTATTGTTACTGTATTGTCTCCTGTTATATTGTAAAGCGCTGAGCAAACCGTTGGCGCCATATAAATCCTGTATAATAATAATATAATAATAAGAAGAAGCAGTCTAATGTTTTGTGACTCTGTTCCTTTAGCCTAGAGAAAGGACATCAATGTCATTTCTCGTGCTTCTGACATCTGGGCAACAATGCTTTATTGTAAAAGTTCCCCAAGAAACAAAGGGTCCAAGGCCAACACATTTCATAGGCATTACAGCTGGCCATACACTAGTAGAATTTTGTTTGAAATTTTTTGTTCTAAGAATGTTCATTTAATTTTTTATTCATTAGTGGAGTCGAATCGATGTTTGTTTTTGACCAGTCACAGGGCAGTTTGATGGGGCCGGATGAAAAATTTTCAGTTCATTCATTCCAAAATTGATTGGTAAAAGTAAACTACATTTTGAAGTACTTTCAAACGACATTCGTCACGTCATCAAATGTTCTGAGAATTCTGGTACGAATGTGTGGCCAGCCTAAGGGTATAGGTAGGCGCTGTCACATAATTCATATGATGTACACGTTTTAAGATGTTTCAAACTTTGACGTTTGGATTGATGTTTGTAAGTATTTCTGTTTTCTGTAATATTTCACCCCTGGTTCATATCTATGCGGCCGTGCGGGCACAAGAGCCCATTCATTTGAATGGACTCCCAGGCCCGTGACACGCAGGGAAGAAGTCCCTGCACTTCTTTTGAAAACGCAGCCCACATGGGAACCTCGGTTCCCAGTACGGTTGCGTTTTCCAGTGCGGGTGGCATGCCATTAGAACTAATGGCACCCGTCTGTGGGTCTGCATTTCTCTGTGCGGGTGGTGCGGCTGCACAGATTTTCGTGTGGATCCGCAGCGGCACCACCTGCGCAGATGTGAACCTAGGGGTAATGTACACTCATCACCCACTTTATTAGGTCCTGTTCAATTGCTTGATAACACAAATTGCTAATCAGCCAATCACATGGCAGCAACTCAATGCATTTAGGCATCTAGACGTGGTGAAGATGACTTTCTGATGTTCAAACCGAGCATCATAATGGGGAAGAAAGGAGATTTAAGTGACTTTTGAACGTGGCATGTTTGTTGGTGTCAGACGGGCTGGTCTGAGTATTTAAAAAATGGCTAACCTACTGGGATTTTCACGCACAATATCTCTAGGGTTTACGAAAAATGGTCCGAAAAAGAGAAAATATCCAGTGAGTGGCAGTTACATGGAGGAGCATGTCTTATTGATGTCAGAGGAGAATGGACAGACTGGTTTGAAATGACAGAAAGGCAACAGTAACTCATGTCAATATGGACCAAAATCTCTGAGGAATGTTTTTAACCCCTTGTTGAATCTATGCCATAAAGAATGAAGGTATTTCTGGAGGCAAAAGGGGGTCCAACCCGATACTAGCAAGGTGGACCTAATAAAGTGGCCAGTGAGTGTATGTAATAAAATCTGTTTGTTGTAGCGCTAATGACATAAATCAAATAACATTATATGCAGTAAATGATACACAAATGGTGAATAGTAAAAACAAACAGATGAGTGGATAAACATATAAAAAGACTCCCCCTATGATATCCCCAATTGGGGGAAATATAGCAGTGAATACATTGGTGAATATAGTGGTTCCCTAAATAGGAACACAACGCACAAACAAGTGTTGGTGTCAGGGGCGGACTGACAAGTCATGGGGCCCCCGGGCAATAGGGGATCATGGGGCCCCTGTGTCCTTGCCCAAACTCAAAAAAGCCTATGAAAAAGGTACCAGGGGCATCTCATGGGGCCCCCTACTGACCCCGGGCCCTCGGGCAGTGCCCGAGTTTCCAAATGGTCAGTCCGCCCCTGGCTGGTGTAACACCACTCAGTCAAGCAATGGGTGATGATAATAAGTTCACAAACAGTCCACTTCAAACAATTTGCGTAAATATCTCTGCAAACGTGAAAGTGTCACTGGTGTCACAACCCTTAAGTGGTCTGAGTGCCCCCTCACCTCCTTGGAATGACCACAAGGGCCAGCTCACTTGTTGTATAAATAACGTTTCGCTCAGGAACCACCTCGTCTTAGAGAGACCACACTGGATACCCCAGTAGAGCCACTGCCATCCAGATCACCTCCAATCACTGAATATTCGGATAAATGCCGCTCACATCAGCAGGGTCATGTTCAGAAGCAAAAAAGATCCTCCATAGCGTAATACAGTACTTTATTGTTAAAAAAACCATTAAAATGCCTACTCACATGATAGCAGATAGTAACAAGCCAACATCCTCTTGTTATGGGTGTACATGGAGTCCTAATATGGCGCTCGTGCCGGAAGTGACGTCACCGCGCACCGGTATATATTACCATGGTGTTGTACAGATACATAATACATTTTATAGAGACATGACTCCATTATTATTATTCTTTTTATAGTTTTTTTTTTTTGGTTTTGATGAGCCTATACAGTTTGTATGGTCATTTGTAGTCTATTATACAAGTTTTTATGTTACATTAGTATTTTGTAACTGTTACAGAGCTTCTGGAGCTGAAAGGCGTGTTTTCTTGGAGGTTGCTTGTTTTATTTTGTTACATTTCCCAAAAGCGTGCGGTACTTATACTTCCAAGCAGGGGCGGACTGACAACTCATGGGGCCCCCAGGCAATAGGGGATCATGGGGCCCCTGTGTCCTTGCCCAAACTCAAAAAAGCCTATGAAAAACGTACCAGGGGCATCTCATGGGTCCCCCTACTGACCACGGGCCCTCGGGCAGTGCCCGAGTTTCCAAATGGTCAGTCCGCCCCTGCTTCCAAGCGATATTTGCAAAATTCGTGTTGCATTTATTTTTAATCAGTTCACCGAAGGTTAAAATACGTAAATCTGCTGAAATGACCGACCTTGTTTTGTGCAGCATTTTGTATGTAAACGTCCATTCACAAGGATTATTGAGTTGTTGCTTTTTTTGCTCCCAAAAATATTGCTATAGCTATTTCCATTAAAATGAACTCTTCCTCAAGCAAGTAAACACTGTGAGACTTTCATGATCATCATCAGCTCCTTCAAATGCACTAATTCTTTTACCAAAAGATGAAGCCTCAGCAGACTAGGCAGCGCTGTTACTGATATGCAAATTTTGACTTTTAGTCAAACGTCAGCAACTAAAGCCGGCTATAAATGGAGTGATTTTCTTTCCTGTAACCACGGGTTGCAGGAAAGAAAATCGCTCAATTTCCCCATCCACACAGACAAGGGTAGAGTTCCTAAATCTGGTGCAGCTGTGCATGGTAGCCAATCAGCTTCTAACTTCACCCTGTTCAGTTAGGCTTTTGCAATAAAACCTGGAAGCTGATTGGTTTCTATGCAGAGCTGCACCAGATTTCGCACTCTCCAGCTTTAGTAAATAACCCCCACAGTGTTGATGGGGGAATCCCTCCCATGGAGTCGCTGTGTTCTCCCAGCAGGGGGACAACAACAGTGATTACCGCTACCGGCTATAACAGCCTTTAGCAATAATCGCATGTAAAATCCGACAGGCTGATTATACCCAAGTTGACTGATTGATCAACGTGGGTACATTCAACCTGCCTATACACGGTTTGAATCTTGGCCAGTCCCTGCTGAAACGGCCAAAGGTCAAGCCATCTATGGACGGCTTAAGCCCTCATAGGGTAGACATGGTAAAATGGCATTGTATATGAAAGACAGATGGGGGTTTATTTACTAAAGCTGGAGAGTCCAAAATCAGACTCCCTTTGCATAGAAACCAATCAGCTTCTAACCTCAGCTTGTTCAATGAAGCTTTGGCAATGAAACCTGGAAGCTGATTGGTTTCTATGCAGAAGGGAGTCTGATTTTGGACTCTCCAGCTTTAGTAAATAAACCCCATGGTGTCAAAGGCCCCCAACCCATTTGTCAAAAGTCAGCAGCTAAACCCACAATTAAATCCCTAACCATTCCTCCCATTAGGGAGCAGTGACTGTCATAGGATAGGCATAGTTGTTTTTAACCCCTTGGCGCCGGCGCCTCCTGGCCCTTTAAAGGTTTCAGGAGGCAGGGCGGGGTTTAGGGTTATGTGACCGCCGTGACATGCCATCACAGCGGTCGCATGATTGGGAAAGGTCCCAAATGAAAGAAGAGATCGGGACCTTTCCGTGAGTAGCTGGGAGCACGCAGGGCACAAGCTTTAAGCACATTTTTTTTTTTTAATAGAATGCAAATGTGCGGCCTCTCTGCGTCTAGGCCCAGACGCCGGGAGGCCGCACATTTGCGTTCGGCCGGCACCAAGAGGTTAATGTACAAGCTTTGATTGACAACCTGGCTCTATGTTCTCTATAGTGTGCTGTAGGCAGAGCCTATGGGTCAATTGCTGGGTCTCAGGGATAGACTGTGGGAAAGGATTCCTCCTTCAAGGATTAAACAAGTATTTTTAATAAGATGTTATTTTGTAATCAGCAATAAATAACCTAGAAAGCCTGAATTGAGTCTGGAGTGAGGTTAGATTGGCGATACGACACTCTAGCGTCAATCCACCTCCATTTCAAACTTTCTAGGTTTTGTTGTTCAAGCCCTGAAGAAGAGGGAGTCATTCCCCTGGAATGTGTTGGCTGTATCTAATGCTGTAACACAGGGTTTCTCAACCAGGGTTCCATGGAACCTGAAAGTGATACAAAAGTTTTTTTTTTATATGTAATACTTATCTGATCAGTGGTTTTACACAGAGCAGCCTATATCCTTCACTTTTTGGGTCCCCCGCTGGTGCTCCTGGCCCCTCCCTCCCATTGGGTGCCCCCACAGCAAGCAGGTGCGCTCCCATTTCCGTGTCCATTCACACACAGAGCCGCAGCTCGGCCCTGACCCTTCCCTCTCCGGATTGGCTCACTGTCTGTGATTGACAGCAGCAGTAGCCAATGGCTGCCTCAGCCAGTCAGGAGAACCGATGCTCCTGTGGACATCGGTGGATCGGGATAGGGCTCAGGTAAGCGTTGGGGGGGGGCTGTTACATACAAAAGGCTAACCGTTTGTGCATAGAAAGCATGAAGGTAAAAAACCTAGAGCCTTTATAACAGTGGTTCTCAAGCTTCCTAATGCCGTGACCCTTTAATACAGTTCCTCATGTTGTGGTGACCCCCAACCATAAAATTATTTACCCATTAATTATAATTCATGAAGTGTCGTTTTACCTCCAATACTGCTGCTTTCAGCACAGTAGCTGCTTTTAACAGAGTAGCTGATTTCAACACAGTAGCTGCTTTCTACACAGTAGCTGCTCTTTACACATCAGAAATATGTGTTTTCCGATGGTCTTAGGCGACCCCTGTGAAAGGGTCGTTCGACCCCCAAAGGGGTCGCGACCCACAGGTTGAGAACCACTGCTTTATAACCACTTTAAGCCAGCCATAGACGGTCGAATCTCGATCAGTTCAGCAGGAACCGGTCGAGATTCAAATCATGTATGGGCAAGCTGAATGTACCCAAGTTGTTCGATTGATCAACCTGGTTACAACCAGCCTGCCAGATTTTACATGAGATTATTTCTAGCGGCTGTTGCAGTATATCCACTAGCAATAATCACTGTGTTCTCTTAGCGGGGACATGTGGTTGCTGGAAATAAATTTGCTCCATCTATGGCCAGCCTTAGGGTTCCTCCAGAGGTTGCTAGAGGTTCCTTGAGTAATGAGCAATTTCTGTCTCTCAGAGAAGTCTCCACTGACACCAATGATCTTTTAAGCTATCTATAAGGGGGTAATTCTTTCCAATGAACACAAGTGTAAGGAGCATTCTTCTCGCTGACCATCACATTAATGTATCATGAGCTGTAGATATAGTAATTGTTAGCAAGGGTTCCTTGAGACCGGAAAGTTATTTCAAGGGTTCCTCTGCGTTGAAAAGGTTCAGAGACGTCTCTAACAAAGAAATATTTTAAATTAATTCCAACGAGATATAAGTTTGTAGAAGGCACACCTATCCATACTCAACTTTTTCGTCTGTTGAGTGACTGGCTTTTCGTGATCACAGAGGCAGAAGCTTGGGCTCAGAAACAGGACCATACATATCTTTTACCTTAAAATAACCCTCGGGTGAGGAAAACACACTTTATACTTTATTCATTAGAATCAATCTTCACTCTCATCAGTCCAGCGCCATCACACACCTTCCTTGGACAGACTGAATCAGAGTTTCTGTTCACCGATTGTACACCAGGGACTTGTTGTGCAAAATTAATATAGTGAATGGCTGGCAGTAATTTCTGAACACATTGCCAAAGGAAAGGGTTACTTATCTGTGAGCTTCTCACAGACATCGAGAGAAGGGAGCAGAAAAGAAGTGGTGTTGGTGGTGGTGTGAGTTAAATTTCAGATTTTTTGAAAAATAGAGTCTATCAGCAGTATTAGTGGACCTTGAATGAAAAGACAAGGTCCATTTATCTTCAAGTCTTCTACTCCCTGTATGTTTGTGAAGGTTCTCATTTATCCAAGCCATGGTATATCTAGAAGTAGTTAGTTAGATTCAGCTGGGCTTGTTCTGAAATGTTGAACACATTCCATAGCTTGTCCAAGTCATTTCTTCAGTTCTAATGAATGTCAGGAAGGCCCCCCAACATTTATATCCACGCAGGTAGAACAGACATCTTAATCCAATCACCATGGAATGTGTCAAGGCAGATGTTCATTGTCCAAGAACATGATGGGAGGTGTGAAAATTGTGGAACCATCTTGTCCTAATTACATAATGCCATCCTTGGAGTCAAGGTGTCTGCATATGTGCTAATTATTCGAGTTACATGACTGAAGGTGTGAATTGTTGTCCAATATCCACAGTAGGGATGTTAAAATGGCATTATATGTGGAAGGAAGATGATGTCCCCTACCCCTGTTCACAGAAGGAAGCCTTTCACTCCTGGTTAAAAAAAACTCAGTAAAAGCCATTAAAGAAATATTGGAAAAGGGATAAAATGCTCACCGTATTTATCCCCTTCTGGTGCAAGAATGACCTTACTGGTCTTCACCACAGCATCTTGGGAAGGCTCACAAATCTTATAAGAAGGCACTCCAACGGCATTTGGGATCCCCTGCTTTCCTGGGATTCCATGACAAGACCCAGTGACATCATCATTTACATTTTTAATTGGCTTTTACTAATCTTTTTTTATAATCGGGGGTATCGGGCTCCAAAACAAGCAGATCTTGAATTTTCATGAGAGGACCACTTTAAATGTTAATATGTAGCACTCTGAATGGTCTCGGACTATTTATGCTCCCTCCCAGCCACCTACTGGGCAGCATCCCCAGAGATTGGCTGGGACCACATAAATATTCAAACTGTAGATATGACTCTCCCAGCCCACTACTTTCCAGAACTCTCCAGGAAACTGTTCGTCAAACCAACAACCAGTGAAACTCAGAGCAGAGTAAAGCAATCACAACCTGCTCCACTGACTAGGAGGGTGTTACATCTATATTGCCAATTACCAGTCCTTAGATGTGGTGACTGCATTTGTTTTCTTTATTTAATCTGAGAAGCAGGGTGCTTAGGTCTTTACTCCTGGACACTACACAAAAAAACACGCTGCCTCTACAGGTTTGGGGGTTTGACCACCATCAGGGGCTACCGCTAGGCTGTGCCCTTGATTTTGTGCCAAGTGTCCTACTCCTGAAGATGACGCTATAACCCAGTGGTCAGATATTGATATCCCCCATAATGCCCTTCAATGAACAAGCCTACCAGAATTCCAGTGTCCTGTGCATTGAACTGATATGTCAAACAATGTTCTCTTTTGTGAACTACAGAACAGCCCCCACACTATGTTTTGAAGATGAGGAGAAAGGGAGGGGTTTGGATTCTAAATCAGGATAGCAGCCTAGTATGACAACATTACTCTTAAAGCGTTGTCACCCTAAGACAGGAAGTGTGCTACTGGCAGGATCACCAGGTGAAAATAAAAATATAAAAAGCCTGAAAGAAAACGAATGCAGCCACCACACCCATGGATTGGCAAATTGCAAAATATTAAATTTTTGTTCTTTAGATATGCTTTAAAAACGTTCTAGGGGCAGAAAGGTTTTTTTTATCTTAATGCATCCTCGACTCTCTCCCTCCACATTGGCTCAGAGACTACTCTCAATCACAGCCAGTGAGGAGGGAGCAGGGGGCGGGGCCGAGCTATGCTTTGTGTGTCAATGGACACACAGAGCAGGGCTCGGGAGCAAGTCCACACGAATGCCCCCATTGCAAGCTGCTTGCTATGAGGTCCCTCGGTGGGGGGGAGCAGCCAAGTGTGCTGGTGGGGGACCCAGAAGAAGGGGATTGGGGATGCTCTGTACAAAACCATTACACAGTGCAGATAAGTATACCATGTTTGTTATTTTAATGATAGAAATGAGCATTAACAATCACTTTAAATACGCTAATTTGAAAAAAAAAAGTTACAAAAAACTATTATTATTATTATTATGTTTTTTTCTTTGCTACAGTGCCTTGAAAAAGTCTTCCTCCCCCTTGAAATCTTCCACATTGTCATGTTACAACCAAAAACTTCAATGTATTTTATTGGGATTTTATGTTTATTATTATACAGGATTTATATAGCGCCAACAGTTTGCTCAGCGCTTTACAATATAACGGGAGACAATACAGCAACAATACAGGTCAATACAAGAAGGATAGGAGGGCCCTGATCCTCAGAGCTTACAATCTAGGAGATAAATGGTTTTCAAAATTTTTTAACAAATAAATATCTGAAAAGTGTGGCGTGCATTTGTGTTCAGCCCCCTTTACTCTGATACCCCTAACTAAAGTTCAGTGGAACCAAATGCCTTCAGAAGTCACCTAATTAGTAAATAGAGTCCCCCTGTGTGACATGTAATCTCAGTATAAATATATGTTCTGTGAAGCTCTCAGAGGTTTGTTAGAGAATATTAGTGAACAAACAGCATCACGAAGGCCAAGGAACACATCAAACAGGTCAGGGATAAAGTTGTGGAGATGTTTAAAGCAGGGTTAGGTTCTAAAAAAAAATATCCCAAGCTTTGAACATCTCACGGAGCACTGTTCAATCCATCATGTGAAAATGGAAAGAGTACGGAACAACTGAAAACCTACCAAGACATGGCCGTCCACCTAAACTGACAGGCCAGGCAAGGAGAGCATTCATCAGAGAAGCAGCCAAGAGGACCATGGGAACTCTGGAGAAGCTGCAGATATCCACAGCTCAGGTGGGAGAATCTGTCCACAGGGCAACTATTAGTCGTGCTCCACAAATCTGGCCTTTATGGAAGAGTGGCGAGAAGAAAGCCATTGTTGGAAGAAAGCCATAAGAAGTCCTGTTTGCAGTTTGTGAGAAGCCATGTGGGGGGCACAGAAAACTTGTGGAAGAAGGTGCTCTGGTCAGATGAGACCAAAACTGAACTTTTTGGCCTAAAAGCAAAACCTTATGTGGCGGAAAACTAACACTGCACATCACCCTGAACACACCATCCCCACTGTGAAACATGGTGGCAGTATCATGTTGTGGGGATGCTTTTCTTCAGCAGGGACAGGGAAGCTGGTCAGAGTTGATGGGAAGATGGATGGAGCCAAATACAGGACAGTCTTAGAAGAAAACCTGTTGGTCTGTAAAAAACATGAGACCAGGGCGGATGTTCACATTCCAGCAGGACAACAATCCGAAACATCCAGCCAGAGCTACAATGGAATGGTTTAGATCAAAGTATCTTCATGTGTTAGAATGGCCCAGTCACAGTCCAGACCTAAATCCAATGGAGAATCTGTGGCAAGACTTGAGAATTGCTGTTCCCAGTCGCTGTCCATCCAATCTGACAGAGCTTGAGCGATTCTGCAAAGAAGAATGGGCAGAAATGTCCCTCTCTAGATGTGCAAAGCTGGGAGAGACGTCCCCAAAAAGACTTGCAGCTGGAATTGCAGTGAAAGGGGGTCCTACAAAGTATTGAACATTTTGAAAACCATTTCTTATTTTCCTTCCACTTCACAATTATGTGCCACTTTGTGTTGGTCCATCACATCAAATCCCAATAAAATACATTTACATTTCTGGTTGTAACATGACGAAATGTGGAAAATTTAAGGGGTATGAATACTTTTTCAAGACACTGTATAAATCTCCCAGACAACAGAATAGGAGTGTGTGGGAGACGAGGAAAGTTTGCACGGTGCAGCCTTACTAATTGAGCACAGGGAGCCGACTCTGAGCGCAGAGCTGTGTGTGATCCCGCATACAATTTATCCGTTTCCCGCGTTGGGTTAATTTCTCTAACAAGTGCTGAGCGGCAGCGCAGAGTACAGAAGGAAATTGCTCGGTGCCAGCTAATTAAGAAGAAAACCTATGATCTTAAATTCCGTTAAGACACAGACTTCCACACCAATATAATAAATGTGAATTCAGCTACGATTAATAATCTGCAGATAAAGCGAAGCTGCGGTTGGGAATCGGCATTTACATTTTGTGGCTCTGTCTGTACTTTGAGGGCAGCTCCAGACATATGGCTTGAGATGCAGACGAAATATACACTATATTGCCAAAAGTATTGGTCGGCCGGCCTTTCCACGCACATGACCTTTAATGGCCCCCCAGTCTTAGTACGTAGGGTTCAATATTGAGTTGGCCCCGCCCTTTGCAGCTATAACAGCTTCAACTCTTCTAGGAAGGCCGTCCACAAGGTTTAGGAGGGTGTCTATGGGAAGGTTGGACCATTCTTCCAGAAGCACATTTGTGAGGTCAGGCACTGATGTCGGGGGAGGAGGCCTGGATCACAGTCTCCGCTCCAATTCATCCCAAAGGTGTTCTATGGGGTTGAGGTCAGGACTCTGTACAGGCCAGTCAAGTTCCTCCACCCCAAACTGGCTCCTCCATGTCTTTATGGATCTTGCTTTGTGCACTGGAGCGCAGTCATGTTGGAACAGGAAGGGGCCATCCCAAAACTCTTCCCACAAAGTTGGGGGCATGAAATTGTCCAAAATGTCTTGTTATGCTGACACCTTAAGAGTTCCCTTCACTGGAACTAGGGGGCCAAGCCCAACCCCTGAAATACAACCCACACCATAACCCCCCTCCACCAAACTTTACACTTGGCACAATGCAGTCAGGCAAGTACCGTTCTCCTGGCAACCGCCAAACCCAGACATGTCCATCGGATTGCCAGACAGAGAGGGTTACTCCAGAGAACACAGGGCAGCACAGTGGCTAAATGGTTAGCACTTCTGCCTGGCAGTACTAGGGTCGTTGGTTCGAATCCCAGGCACGGCACCACTTGCCTGGAGTTTGCATGTTCTCCCTGTGCCTGCGTGGGTTTCCTCCAGGTACTCCGGTTTCCCCCCACACTCCAAAGACATGCTGGTAGGTGAATTGGATCCTGTCTAAATTGTCCCTAGTGTGTGTATGTATGAATGTGAGTTAGGGACCTTAGATTGTACGCCCCTTGAGGGTTAGGGACTGATGTGAATGTACAATATATATGTAAATTGAAGAAATTGAAATTGATGGCAGCAACTCAATGCATTTAAGCATCTAGACGTGGTGAAGACAACTTGCTGGAGTTCAAACCAAACATCAGAATGTGGAAGAAATTGGATTTAAGTGACTTTGAACACGGTGTGGTTGTTGGCACCAGGCGGGCTGGTCTGAGTATTTCAAAAACTGCTGATCTCTTGGGATTTCCATGCACAACCATCTCTAGGGTTTACAGAGAATGGTCCCAAAAAAGAGAAAAATATCCAGTGAGCAGCAGTTGTGTGGAAGAAAATGCCTTGTTGATGTCAGAGAAGAATGGACAGGCTGGTTCCAGATGACAACAGAGACTCAAATGGCCACTCATTACAATCAAGGTATGCAGAATACCATTTCTGAACCACCACACGTCCAACCTTGAAGCAGATGGGCTACAGTAGCAGAAGACCACACCGGGTGCCACTCCTGTCAGCTAAGAACAGGAAATGGAGGCTACAATTCACACAGGCTCACCAATATTGGACAATAGAATATTACCCGGTCTGATCAGTCTTGATTCCCCTAGAGATGGTTGTGAAATGCTCAGACCAGCCTGCCTGGCACCAACAACCATGCCACGTTGAAAGTCAGTTAAATCCCCTTTTTTCCCCATTCTGATGCTCAGTTTTAATTTCAGCAAGTCGTCTTCACCACATCTAGATGCCTAAATACATTGAGTTGCTGTCATGTGATTGGCTTAGCAGTTTGTGTTACCAAACAATTGAACAGGTGTACCCAATAAAGTGGCCGGTGAGTGTAGATCTGTACCGGAAAGTAAAACTGAGCTGAGCATGCGCTTCTCAGTGTGCATAACAGAGAAGTCTGTGGGTAGGCAGGTAGATTTATTTTATTGTAGAAGACACATTGCATGCCTGGAATTCTGCTTTAACATCCCCTGAGCACCTTGCTTTGTTGAAGTGTTACTAAACCCACAACAATAAAATCAGTCTGTATATGCAGTAAAGCATGCTTGTCATGCTCACTGTGGAACCTAAGGGGTTAATTCTCTGCAGTGTGTAAAAAGGCTGTTTGATCCTGTCTTCTCTGATCCTCCCCCTTTTCCAGTGCCCCCCTCTTATCTCCTGATAAGACATATCATACCTTCAAAATCAATAAATAATCCGTAGATTCACTGCGCAAGTGTGATGTGAAAATATATAACGCCTGACACCTGAAAAAGTGCACAATATTTCACTCACCTAAATAAATAAATGTGTACATAAAATGTGTAAACATGCAGCTGCCCTAATAGTGAATAATCCAATGATCACCTCATGAAACAATGACAAATGTAATAATTACATAGTTAGTCTGGATGAAAAAAGACAAAAGTCCATCCAGTTCAACCATTAAAAACAAAAAATAGTTATAATCCTACACCCACAGTTGATCCAGAGGAAGGCAAATAAAACCAGCAAAGCACTATCCAATTTGCTCCTGCAGGGAAAAAATTCCTCCCTGATCCCCCGAGAGGCAATCAGATATTCCCTGGATCAACTTTACCTATAAATGTTATATCCAGTTATATTCTGTGTATCCAAGAAAGAAGCCAGGACTTTCCTACAGCAATCCACTGAGCTGGCCACAACCAACTCTTGAGGGAGTCTATTCCACATTTTCACAGCTCTTACTGTGAAGAAACCTTTCCGTGTTTGGAGATTAAATTTCTTTTACTCCAGACATAAAGAGTGCCCCCTTGTCCTCTGTGATGACCTCAGGGGGAATAACTCTACACCGAGTTCACTATATGAACCACTGATGTATTATACATGGAGATCATATACCCCCTTATGTATTATACATGGAGATCATATCCCCCCTTATGTATTATACATGGAGATCATATCCCCCCTTATGTATTATACATGGAGATCATATCCCCCCTTATGTATTATACATGGAGATCATATCCCCCTTATGTATTATACATGGAGATCATATCCCCCCTTATGTATTATACATGGAGATCATATCCCCCTTATGTATTATACATGGAAATCATATCCCCCTTATGTATTATACATGGAGATCATATCCCCCCTTATGTATTATACATGGAGATCATATCCCCCCTTATGTATTATACATGGAGATCATATCCCCCCTTATGTATTATACATGGTGATCATATCCCCCCTTATGTATTATACATGGTGATCATATCCCCCCTTATGTATTATACATGGTGATCATATCCCCCCTTAATCTCCTCTTCTCAAGAGAGAATACATTCAGTTCCTCTGATCTTTCCATGCCTCTTATCAGTTTGGTTGCCCTTCTCTGTACTTTCTCCAGTTCCCCAATGTTCTTTTTGTGAATTGGTGCCCAAAACTGAACTGCATATTCCAGATGAGGTCTTACTAATGATTTGTACCGGGGGGGGGGATGATATCTCTCTCTCTGGAGTCTATACCTCTTCTGATACAAGAGAGGATTTTGCTCGCTTTAGAGAACCCGCAGCTTGGCATTGCATGCCATTATTAAGCTTGTGATCTACCAGAACTCCCAGATCCTTCTCCACCATTGATTCCCCCAGTTGTACCCCCCCTCCCTAGTATGTATGATACATGCATATTCTTAGCCCCCAAGTGCAGAACCTTACATTTATCAACATCAAACCTCACTGGCCACATAGCTTGCTCTGGGGACACCCAAGCATGCGCACTCACCAGCCGGTGCTCTGTGTGTCCATTCACACACGGAGCTGCTGCTTGATACCGCCCCCTCTCTCTTCCCATTGGCTCACTGGCTGTGATTGACAGCATTGGGAGCCATTGGCTCATGCTGCTGTCTCAACCAATGAGGAGAGATAGTCCCGGGATAGCAGAGACTCCAGTGCACATCGCTGGATCGAGAGGGGGCTTAAGTGAGTATTGGGGGGGACTGAGGGGGATGCTCCACAGAGAAGGTTTTTCACCTTCATGCATGCAAGAAAACCTTGAGCCTTTACCACCACTTTAATGGCAGCCCGTGTGTGGGTAGCAGACGCACATTTTGCTGCACGTTTCTTATGTGACGAAAATGGCAAAATGCGCACTGAAAAAACAGTGCAAAAAAACGTGCAAAAAAAAGTGAATGGGAATGCGCGTTCCCTCTACACACAGGTGTGAATGGGGCCTAACCATGCTCAGGTACACAGTAGGGTTCCAATGATACAGGGTCTGGATACAAACCCCCCCCCCCCCCCCCTACACAACAGGTGTCAAACACAAGGCTCGCGGGCCGAATCCGGCCCTCCAGGCCATTTCATGTGGCCCTTGCACCTCTCCTGCAGATACCCCCTTGTCTCCGTCCCACCTTGTCTCAGCTGTCGGCAGCAGAGAGGAGAATAGAACTACTCTGCCAAATCCTGCACCTCTCAATGCAGCTGCAGCACCCCCTCATCTCTGCCTCCCCTGGTCTCAGCAGACTCTGATAACTGACTCCTCTCCTCCTCTGGTCCTCCTCCAGACCCTGCACTTTCTGCTTTCCAGCTCTGCCCCCAAAGGGGGTGCACGGTGTTAGGGGTGGGTGTGGAATTCTTGACATCTGATGTAATGGGGGGGGAGGCTTTGTACATCTAGTCTTACAGAAACAACCGGCCCTTTGAGGGCAACCATAATGCTGATACGGCCCGCAATGAAATGGAGTTTGACAACCCTGCATTACACCCAGGGGCGGACTGACAACTTATGGGGCCCCCGGGCAATAGGGGATCATGGGGCCCCTGTGTCCTTGCCAAAACTCAAAAAAGCCTATGAAAAAGGTACCAGGGGCATCTCATGGGGCCCCCTACTGACCCCGGGCCCTCGGGCAGTGCCCGAGTTTCCAAATGGTCAGTCCGCCCCTGGTTACACCATTATACTGCCACCACCAACCTAAACCATTGACCCAGGAGCCACGAATATCACACTCTGAGCTTCCATCTGCATGCAGAGGCAGAAACTCGAATTCATCAGGTCAGGGGATGTTCTCTAAAACTCATCCAAGCGACCCTGTCCCCACCATATCCTCTCTTTCTAGTCTAAGTGGGCAGCAGGAAAACCCAGCATGTCTTCTACTGCTGGAAGATGTTATGTGACAGCTGAGACAGGTAGCCGTTCTCCTCCGACCGCTCTCTCTCACCAGCAAAGTGTTTTCTCCTGGAGGACTGACGCCCACTGGAAGGTTCTTGTTATGCGCACCATCCGCTGTAAAGTCTAGAGCAGTGGTTCTCAACCTTCCTAATGCCGTGACCCTTTAATACAGTTCCTCATGTTGTGGTGACCCCCAACCATAAAATTATTTTCGTTGCTACTTCATAACTGTAATTTTGCAGTGGGAGGAGTAGTACCACATCATTGGTGTCAGTGGGAGGAATAGTGCCCCATCATTGGTGTCAGTGGGAGGAATAGTGCCACATCATTGGTGTCAGTGGGAGGAATAGTGTCCCATCATTGGTGTCAGTGGGATGAATAGTGCCCCATCATTGGTATCAGTGGGAGGAATAGTGTCCCATCATTGGTGTCAGTGGAAGGAATAGTGCCCCATCATTGGTATCAGTGGGAGGAATAGTGTCCCATCATTGGTGTCAGTGGGAGGAATAGTGCCCCATCATTGGTATCACTGGGAGGAATAGTGCCCCATCATTGGTATCAGTGGGAGGAATAGTGCCACATCATTGGTGTCAGTGGGAGGAATAGTGCCCCATCATTGGTATCAGTGGGAGGAATAGTGCCACATCATTGGTGTCAGTGGGAGGAATAGTGCCCCATCATTGGTGTCAGTGGGAGGAATAGTGCCCCATCATTGGTATCAGTGGGAGGAATAGTGCCCCATCATTGGTATCAGTGGGAGGAATAGTGCCACATCATTGGTGTCAGTGGGAGGAATAGTGCCCCATCATTGGTGTCAGTGGGAGGAATAGTGCCCCATCATTGGTATCAGTGGGAGGAATAGTGCCCCATCATTGGTGTCAGTGGGAGGAATAGTGCCCCATCATTGGTGTCAGTGGGAGGAATAGTGCCCCATCATTGGTGTCAGTGGGAGGAATAGTGCCCCATCATTGGTATCAGTGGGAGGAATAGTGCCCCATCATTGGTGTCAGTGGGAGGAATAGTGCCCCATCATTGGTGTCAGTGGGAGGAATAATGCCCCATCATTGGCGTCAGTAGGGGGAATAGTGCCCCATCATTGATACTAGTGTGGGGGGGAATTGTGTCCCATCATTGTTGTCAGTGGGGAGGAATAGTGCCCCATCATTGGTGTCAGTGGGAGGAATAGTGCCCCATCATTGGTGTCAGTGGGAGGAATAATGCCCCATCATTGGCGTCAGTAGGGGGAATAGTGCCCCATCATTGATACTAGTGTGGGGGGAATTGTGTCCCATCATTGTTGTCAGTGGGGAGGAATAGTGCCCCATCGTTGGTGTCAGTGTGGAAGGAATAGTGCCCCATCGTTGGTGTCAGTGTGGGAGGAATAGTGCCCCATCATTGGTATCAGTGGGAGGAATAGTGCCCCATCATTGGTGTCAGTAGGAGGAATAGTGCCCCATCATTGGTATTAGTGACACCAATGATGGGGCACTATTCCCCCCCCCCACTGACACCAACGAAAGGGTTGTTCGACCCCCAAAGGGGGAAAACCCAGTTATTACCTTGTAAACATAGCAGTGACATCATTGCTGTGCTGTACATAGTCTGTGCAGAAAGCGGGGACAGGGTGACAACAGAGAAGAGCAATAAGAAGACAGGGACAGAGTGTTGTCATCCTATAACAGGAAATGTCTGAACAAGGACCTACATGGCAGGGATTATTTTATTGAAAGCTAGGGCTTTTTTTCAGCGGGAATGTGGGAGAACACAGTTTCGGCACCTCTGGCACTGAATGGGGTGTTGGAGGGTCTATTGATGCTGGCTGCTGGGGAATCTATTGTCATTGGAGGGGATGTGTTGTTGCAGGGGAGTTTATTGTTGCTGGTTTGGATCTATCTTTAAACCTAGATATTATCTGACAAAGTAGCAGTGACATCATCACTGTCCTGTACATTGCTTGGACAGAGAACAAAGCTTTGGGGGGGGGGGGGGGGCAGCAGGCTACACCTACTACAGGCTGCCTGTAGAAAACTACACGAGGGGGGCGGAGACAAGACCAGTCGCCCTGCACGTGGAGAGAGAGCAGCACTGAGCGGTCTTTATTACAGGAAGGGAAAGTCTCACACTGGATGACTGCACAGATCTGGAAGAAATACACAAAGCTCACGTAGGGTCTATTTATCAAAACATTTGGTAGACGAATGTGACAAGCATTTGCCCATTCTTAGCGAATTCTGTCCGTATTTTATTTTATAAGGTGATTTCCTATGATCGTTAGCTCCATCTAGTGGCCATAATGCATTATTTTTCCTAAAATACCTCAATCAGGAAAATACTGCAGTACCACATTATGGGCAATAGATGGCGCTGACAGTCATAGGAAATCACCATATTAACCCCTTGCCATCAAGGAAAGGGATTCGACTCTAAATGCCGGGAGGTGGTCACTCCCATCATGGGACTGCTGTGATTGGCTGTCATAGCAGGTACATAATCAGTAACCTACCATTCGCAAGTGTGCATTGGGACATCTTAGTTACTGTGCTGGGAGCACTCTGCACAAAAAACAGACCCCCATGGGAACCCCCCCCCCCCCATGGGCACATATATGCAGCTGCTCAGCATTAAAGGCTCCCTGCCCAGCAGCTGCATATATGCATACGGTCAGCAGTGCAACAGGTTGAATTAAATGCGCCCATAATTCGTCAAGGATGCACAAATGCATGGCACATTCGTCCAATTAATTTTCTTTTAATAACTAGACCCCTTAGATTCAAGTAAAAATACACAGAGGGTTTGTATTTCTACAATCGCTATTTATCCTGAAGTTCAGCTTTAAATGCAAGCCTTGTAAGTACCAGAATCTGACCTGGTAACAGCCACTTGCAGTTCCTGTACAGCAGAGCTTAGAGAGGGCGAGGGAGAAACACCACAAGTAGCTAATCAGTTCATATACCAACAAAAAGCATGCTGATAGGAGGAGAAAGCAGAGAGAAAGACAGATGAGCGCTGCTCCTATAACTGTCCAATCACAGGCTGGGGTGGGTTGATGACAACCTGGGTTCAGTGGAAGCGGATTTAATAATGTTGGCCATCAGACTGAGGACATCTACAGGCAGAAAAAAGTACTGCAAGTGAAACAAGGTCTGGATTGACAGTGAATATTGCAGAAAATATGGTTGTTATTTTTATCTTTTTAATGGGCGATTGATTTTTATCTTGTTATAGTCGGCCGGAGTTTGACTTTGTGTTTTACCAAAGCAGTAGGTTCACTTTTTGTGTCACCCTCCCCGGCAGCACATAGTCATCTGTTTCTTCATTCATCTGCAGCAAAAACAGTCCTGTGTAAGCTCCAAGCAGGGCCATCTTAATAGTATGATGGGCCCCCTGAGCAATGTAATGCACTGGGGCCCCTACCAGTCTGCCCCAATTTACACACCTACCCTTTAAGAATTAAAGTATTAATAGCTGATTGAATTAAATATATATATATGTATTAGTATTATTAATAAAATCAATTTAAAATAAGAAAACATGCCATAAATCAGACTAATCAACATAAAGGGCACAGCACAGGGGGGAGGCAGAAGAACATAGTATGGGGGGGATCAAGGAGCACAATACAGGGGGGAGGCAGAAGAACATAGTATGGGGGGGATCAAGGAGCACAATACAGGGGGGAGGCAGAAGAACATAGTATGGGGGGGATCAAGGAGCACAATACAGGGGGGAGGCAGAAGAACATAGTATGGGGGGGATCAAGGAGCACAATACAGGGGGAGGCAGAAGAACATAGTATGGGGGGATCAAGGAGCACAATACAGGGGGGAGGCAGAAGAACATAGTATGGGGGGGATCAAGGAGCACAATACAGGGGGAGGCAGAAGGGAATAGTATGGGGGGGGAAATCAGGGGGCACAATACTGGGATCAGGAGGGCACAGTACATGAGGGAGGCAGAAGGGCACAGCACTGGGGGGAGGCAGAGGAACATAGTATGGGGGGGGATCAAGGAGCACAATACCAGGGGGAGGCAGAAGGGAATATAATGGGGGGGGTAAATCAAGGGGCACAATACTGGGATCAGGATGGCACAGTACAGGAGGGAGGCAGAAGGGCACAGTACAGGGAGAAGGCAGAAGGTAATAGTATGGGGGGATCAGGGGGCACAATACTGGGATCAGGAGGGCACAGTACAGGGGGGTGGCAGAAGGGAATAGTATGGGGGGATCAGGGGGCACAATATTGGGATCAGGAGGGCACAGTACAGGGGGGTGGCAGAAGGGCATTATATGGGGGGGACACAATACTGGGATCAAGAGGGCACAGTACAGGGGGAAGGCAGAAGGGAATAGTATGGGGGGGATCAGGGGGCACAATATTGGGATCAGGAGGGCACAGTACAGGGGGGTGGCAGAAGGGCATTATATGGGGGGGACACAATACTGGGATCAAGAGGGCACAGTACAGGGGGAAGGCAAAAGGGAATAGTATGGAGGGGATCAGGGGGTACAATATTGGGATCAGGAGGGCACAGTACAGGGGGGTGGCAGAAGGGCATTATATGGGAAGGGACACAATACTGGGATCAAGAGGGCACAGTACAGGGGGAAGGCAGAAGAACATAGTATGGGGGGGATCAAGGAGCACAATACAGGGGGGAGGCAGAAGAACATAGTATGGGGGGGATCAAGGAGCACAATACAGGGGGGAGGCAGAAGAACATAGTATGGGGGGGATCAAGGAGCACAATACAGGGGGGAGGCAGAAGAACATAGTATGGGGGGGATCAAGGAGCACAATACAGGGGGGAGGCAGAAGAACATAGTATGGGGGGGATCAAGGAGCACAATACAGGGGGAGGCAGAAGGGAATAGTATGGGGGGGGAAATCAGGGGGCACAATACTGGGATCAGGAGGGCACAGTACATGAGGGAGGCAGAAGGGCACAGCACTGGGGGGAGGCAGAGGAACATAGTATGGGGGGGGATCAAGGAGCACAATACCAGGGGGAGGCAGAAGGGAATATAATGGGGGGGGGGGGGGTAAATCAAGGGGCACAATACTGGGATCAGGATGGCACAGTACAGGAGGGAGGCAGAAGGGCACAGTACAGGGAGAAGGCAGAAGGTAATAGTATGGGGGGATCAGGGGGCACAATACTGGGATCAGGAGGGCACAGTACAGGGGGGTGGCAGAAGGGAATAGTATGGGGGGATCAGGGGGCACAATATTGGGATCAGGAGGGCACAGTACAGGGGGGTGGCAGAAGGGCATTATATGGGGGGGACACAATACTGGGATCAAGAGGGCACAGTACAGGGGGAAGGCAGAAGGGAATAGTATGGGGGGGATCAGGGGGCACAATATTGGGATCAGGAGGGCACAGTACAGGGGGGTGGCAGAAGGGCATTATATGGGAAGGGACACAATACTGGGATCAAGAGGGCACAGTACAGGGGGAAGGCAGAAGGGAATAGTATGGGGGGATCAGGGGGCACAATATTGTGATCAGGAGGACATAGTACAGGGGGAAGGCAGAAGGGAATATTATGGGGGGATCAGGGGGCACAATATTGGGATCAGGAGGGCACAGTACAGGGGGGTGGCAGAAGGGCATATTATGGGGGGATCAGGGGGGCACAATACTGGGATCAGGAGGGCACAGTACAGGGGGGAGGCAGAAGGGAATAGTATGGGGGATCAGGGGGGCACAATACTGGGGTCAGGAGAGCACAGTACAAGGGGAAGGCAGAAGGACATAGTATGTGGGGGGATCAGGGGGGGCATAATACTGGGATCAGGAGGGCACTGTACAGGTTCCTGGAAGCTGCATGGGACACGGCTATCTCGGGATAACTTAGTTAAAAGCTTGACTGTCCCAGCAAATCCAGGACAGTTGGCAAGTATGATGTAGTGCAAAAATCATTGGGCCCCCATGCACCTGGGGTCCCTGGGCAGTGCCCAGAGGTGCCCATGCATAAAGACAGCCCATAAAGACAGCCCTGGCCCCAAGTCGCATCAGTCAGAGCATACACAGGTTTGGAGACTCTCCCTGCCCCATGTGACCTATCTGGACCAATAAGCAAGAAGTGTCATATGGAGTCAGCCACATGTTCCC